>NC_048600.1:129238289-129239856 GCF_003668045.3 Cricetulus griseus | reverse complement strand
TATACCCACGCCAGCCTCCCTGCAGTAACAGCCACCTCTCCCAGTGGATAGCTCCCCCCACCAACAGTGGGTCCCTCAGGTACTGCACCCTTTCTCTCCCTCCACTGAAGCAGAGCAACACTGAGACCCTGCTGTCCTGGGGACTGTCTTCTGCCACCCGAAAGTCAGGGGCAGAGGCTGGCCAGACAGAGGCATTACTGCTGGGCAGTCAGTGGGAAGCTGGATGGAGAAGAGAGATGCAAGGGGGTTGGCTTTTGAAGATGAATGGCTCCCAGACAGTCGGGAGCAGCTGCCTGCAGGGGAAGCCTGGATCTGGGAGCAAGAGCGGAAATGTGCTTTTATCTCTGCTCTGGGCCGGGCAGGACAGTGAAGAGAGAAATGGCAGAGCCGCTGGGGGCAAGGGAGACAGCCACTGAGTTCCTGAGCAGTCAGCACAATGACAAAAACAGGTGCCAGGCTTTCCCTGCCCACACACCACCGATGCCCATTTGGAGCGCACACATGCATGCACTCGCACACACAGACACGGACACAAAGCACATTCAGAACACAAGCTGGTGTTTGCTCCCATCCAGCTCCAGGCAGACGTGCCACAGATCCAGCTGGCCCCTCTTACTGGTAATTTCAGGAGAGCAGCCAATGACAGGCTGAGTTCTAGCTCCTGAAAAGAGGCAGATGCCACAGGAATGAACATCACTGTAGCAAAGTGGCAGGGTACAGCCCTAGACCACAGGGGTTTAACAGAGCAGCTCCTGAGCTGACAGACAGCCAGGTCAGCCCCCTTCTGACAAGCAGATGCAAAGTCGAGTAGGGGGTGAGCTTGGACCCCCACCTAATAGCGTGATGGCAATGGCTTCTCCCTGTGTCTTCTTGAGTGTGTCCCATAGACGCCAGGACTGCAGTCTGTGGGCTATGGTCAGGATTGGATAGGAGAACAAACTGGGGAGCCCTTGATGACTAAGCCCAGACTATCATTTATCCTTCCCTTGCTTCTCAAGTCTTCTTGATGTCTGTTTGCACCTGGCCCTTGCCTGGGATGCTGGGTTTCCCTGAGGTAAGCCTGGGGGAGCCTGGAAAGTCCCTTTCTCTGTGCCTTCTCCATCCGAGCAGTTCCTCAGAGCAGGAACTTGGGAATGGGAGCCCAGGAAACACAAGCATCCATGTTCTTCCTGCCAGCGCCAGCCTTGCTCGGGAGCCCTATAGTCACGGCCTGTCTAGAGGCAGTCCTGGGGCGTGGAGGGAAGAGCCTACCTCTCCATGGCTGCTTCTCCCGTTCCCCCTGCTGCTGCTGCTTCCAGACCCACAACAGCCTCCTGGGGTAGTGGGTGAGCCAGGACTCCAGCTAGAACAGAAAGCCAAAACAGCTCCATGTTGCTTCCCATGCCCGGAAGTGGGATATGTATTTCAGGGTGGCCCATCCCAGGCCACTACCTACCCCTTAGAACTGAGCAAGCCTAAAGAGCATGGTCAGAACCACACTTGATTCTCTTCAAACCAGCCCTTGCCCTGTGGCCTGAGTCGTAAGTAGCAAGCACAAGACAAACTCATCCTCATTCAGCCTCCACCA
>NC_048600.1:129116039-129231039 GCF_003668045.3 Cricetulus griseus | reverse complement strand
CCCCAGGCCCCCAGTTCTTGGCAGGGGGAGATTGTCAATTGGAGGGCAGAGCAGGGCAGCCGTTTGTGAAGATAGGGTGACTCCTGGGGTGGTCCGACAGCTGTGGTGCCGAGCTGCTTCCCAGTACTGGCCTCTTCTCTGACTCTTTTTCTCCCCTTCTGCCTCTGCCTCCTGCAAGCCTGGGACCCAACCAGCTCCCTGCCGGCATGCCAGGATTCCAACTCAGAAGTAGATTTTGGGAGGAAAAGAGCAGCGAAGTATTCTAGAGGAGTTGGGGGAGGGTTCCCGAGGAAGAGGAAGGGGCGGCTATTTCAGAGTTCTCACGCCCCCGGAACACTGCCCTGGGTGGCGGGAACCAAGGATGGCCACTGGGATCCTGAAGCTGCAGACAGATTGGCAGCGTGGGCACCCACACACAAGCACACAGTGGGGAGTGGCGCCTCAGATGCGCCAGTCTGCAACCCCAGAGGGCTTCTCTCAGCCTGTGCGACACCCCTAGGCCCACAGTGCACATGAGGGCACATGAGGGAACAAGGCAAGGCCCATAGGACCTGGAGATGCTCTGTGCAGGCCTTGTTATCTGTCAGTGAGTTTCTCCCCGGCGAGTGGGAGAAGAGGGACAGAAGGACAGTCTGAGAGCAGGACTCATTCTGTATCCTGGGAGCCCTTTCTTCTTCGGTATACCCCCTGACACCCCGGGGCCAGGCCTGGCTGGGGAGGTGTTTACTGACAGACTCAGCTCAAAGGCCCACAGTGAACCCGAGAAGACCTGAGATGACAATCAGATCTGTCTTGCCCAGCTTCTTAACTTCACCTAACTCCACGGCCTAACAGACAACCCTGGGCCAGCCCTGTATCAGCCACTCCCTGTGGCGCCACACGCCACTGACTCTTGTGCAGCAGTCTGCCCTAGGACTGGCCAGGGGAGAGGGGCAAGGCCAAGACCCTTAGCTTCTCATAGCTTCACAGGGCCCATCTGTAGACCCTGGTCACAAACTCATGTTTTGACAACCCCAACATGTTCATCCATTGGACCGGACACTCTGATCACTCCTCCCCACGTACTGTCCCCACTGCCCACCCTGCCTGCAGGGTAGGGGACAAGGAGGAGGCTGGCCACCAGCAGGAGTTCCTGACAGATATGGTGTAAAGGAGGAGGAGCTAGCTGCCTTAGGGTCTGAGTAGACCCCGCACTTCCAGTCCCTGTCAGAGAGGAGCCTGAGAAGGGAACACCACCCTCCCTCCTGGTTGTAACGCTGACGTCTTCCCCCCCTCACCGGCAGACAAGCCTATTTCAGGCTCTTGGAAGCCCAGATGCCTCTGGGAGCTGAGAAACTCCCCAAGACTGGCTGCTGAGGCTTCTCTCTGGCAGCTCAAGCCAGCCAGGGAGAGGTGGGAGGAAACACAGGCTGGAGGGGAAGCCAGGGTGACAGCAGAACTCAAGGCCCCTGCTCCCTGGGAAGGCCCTCCCTCAGGGCCACACAAGGCGCTGCTGAGGCAAGAGACTCACCTGTGCTCAGGACCGGTCCCTGGCCAGCGGACCCTGACCAGCAGCATTGAAGTCTGGTCCATTCTGTTGCTGCCTTTTGGGCAGCCTTGGGAACCAGCCAGTTCCCCATCTATAAGATGGGGAGTAAAGCCATGTTTGGATAGAAAATGCTCAATGCATGTTCCCTGGGCCTCCCTCCTGGGGGAGAGTAAGCAATAGTTTCTAGGCTGTGGCAACTAAATACCATAAGAGATGCCTTGCAAATGACAACATACCATACCCCCATCATTAATTTTTTTTCAAATGTGAAAACCAAAAAGCCTGAGATGAGTGCATATTATTTTGTGTAGGGGTGGGTGCAGGTTAATGTGTCAGGGCAAGAGGGTGGAAACCAGAGGACACTTCCAGAGTCAGTTCTCCCTTTCCATCTTGTTGAGGGAGGGAGTGTCTCTCTTGTTTCTGCCACTATGCTGTGTCCTAGGGACCCTCTCTCACTGCATAGGAGTGCTGGAGTTACCCGTGTGCCGTGGCACCCTGCCTTTTGGGTTTGTTGTTGTTGTTGTTTGTTTGTTTGTTTTTTCATATTCTGGGAAGCAAACTCAGTTGCCAAGGTTGTGCAATGAGATATTTGACCAACTGGCTTGTCTCCCTGGCCACCGAGGTGTCTTTCCTCCTGTGTCCCTCATTAAAAATCTTCCAGAGGAGTCCTGTGTGTTTTCAGGCTGGCTGCCACATAGTTCCACACCCACACCTCTGAAGAAGCCAACCGTAAAGCTTTTCCCAAACAGACAGGAGGAGGGGGTTATAAAGTGTTTGTCCAAGGTCACACTCAGCATCCAAGCAGGTCCCTCTCCTTCTCCACACGCATGGTGCCCTAGCCACCCAGTCAGAACTTTCCTGCCAAAAGCAGCTGTGGCCCCGGAAGGCTGGGCCAGCCAGATGTTCTGTGTCTGTCTCCCTCACATCAGACTCTCGGGCCTGAGCCACAAGCTGTGAGCTTCCTCTGATGCTTCAGAGGGACAGCCAGAGGGTGATGACACCCAGGGACACCCAGGTTGGAATACTCTACACACTTTCCAAAGAACCATTGCATGAATTGTTTCTCATCCAGTCCCAGTGAGGGGGCCCGTGGGCTGGGGTAATGGGTCAGAGCATTTGTGAGCCCCCCCCCCCCGCCTCCGCTTATGATGTGGGGTTTGGTCCAACAGACTGAAAGGGTAGCAGACAAAACTACTAGGTGGCACCAATGGCCATGCTGGGAAGACCACACTGGGTGGCCAGAGAGGGGTGGGTCTGGCATGGGGTATGTGTCAGGCCTCCCACTGCACCGGAAGGAAGGCTGGCCAATGGTTGGCGCAGCTGTTGGACTCTGTGCAGAGGCAGTAGAGCCATGGCCCTGGAGGAGTGGGTGGGGACAGTTCATAAGAAGTCTGGGGGCATCTGACTTGGGTGTCAAACTAGGAGGGCAATGCATGTTTTTCGTATGAGGACAATGTAACGAAAGAAGGCTGGGGGGATTAAACAAATTTAGATGAACCAGAGCAGGAAATGGCCAATGCTAGGAAAGTCCAAATTCTGCTTCAAGGGGATTTTTCTGGCGGTGAGGTGGCCCATATCTCCAATCCCATCATTTGAAAGGCAGAGACAGGGAATGTCCATGAGTTTAAGACCTCATAAATAATTACAAACCATACCATAAAGGCAGCATCAGTTAAGTCAGATCGACCAGTCAGTATTTGTTGCCGGGCATCAAGGAGGAAGAGGCTGAGCCGGGAAAGAAGGGTGTCTCTCATCAACTCCTCACTGGCTGAGTGAGCACAAACAGGTCACTTGGTTCACTGGGAGGGCTCTCACTAAGGATACTGCCTTGACTGAGCCCATAGGCTGCTGTGGACACCTTGCTGACAACAAGCCCTTTCTCTTTGTACTCACAGCCCCCACAGTGTGGGAATGCAGATGCCCATTTTATAGATAAGGCATCTGAGGTTTAGAGGAGATAAGAAAAAAAAAAAAAAAAAAAAAAAAAGGTGTTCGCCGAGGAAGCAGCAGGCCCTGAATTCAATTTCCAGCACTGAGAGAAAACTTAAATAGGATGTTGGATATGGGGAGCGGGGTGGGGAGGCATGGTAGTGCATGCCTATAACCCCAGCACTCAGGAGCAGGAGCAGTAGGAATGTGCGAGTTTCAAAGCCAGCCTGACCTACACAGATCCAGGCCAACCATAGGGTGCTTGGCAAGACCTTGTCTCAAAAAAACAAAAAGACGAGGAAGAAGGGTTAGGCTCCTAACCCTAACCCTAACCAAATGCAGTGGCTCACATTTGGGAGGCTGAGGCAGGGTGGCTTGAGCCTAGGAGTTCAGTGTCATCCTGGGCAACAAAATGAATCTTCAATTAAAAACCAAAACAATTGCTGGCCAGTGGTGGTGCACGCCTTTAATCCTAGCACTCGGGAGGCAGAGGCAGGTAGATCTCTTTCAGTTTGAGGCCAGCCTGGTCTACAGAGTAAGTTTCAGGACAGCCAGGGTTACACAGAGAAACCCTGTATGGAAAAATCAAAAACCAACCTAAAACAATTGTCCCACGATTCCAGAATCTCTCTCTCAGTGACCAGAGCAGGCCTCAGTAGGATGTAGCTTCAGGCAACACTCAAGAAGCAAGGCAGACGGTGGCCTGGCACAAGAGGCTGCCAGCCTAAACAGGTCCAGCAGGTGGTCCCTGCAGGGCCTGGCCAGAGGGAGAGCCAGTGACTGAAGGACAGCTCTATATGAGAGAAAAAACATTCCTGGTATGGGAGCATGAGTGCTTCTCCAACCCCACCTCCATCTTGGTCACTCCAAAGGGACTCAGAGGAAGCCCCCTGCTTCAGCGCCCACCCTTTCCTCCTGCCAGGTTCTTTGTGAACTTCCCATCAGCCAAGCAGTACTTCAGCCAGTTCAAGCACATGGAGGACCCCTTGGAGATGGAGAGGAGTCCCCAGCTGCGGAAGCATGCCTGCCGGGTCATGGGGGCCCTCAACACTGTCGTGGAGAACCTGCATGACCCAGACAAGGTGTCCTCTGTGCTCGCCCTGGTCGGCAAAGCTCATGCCCTCAAGCACAAGGTGGAACCTGTCTACTTCAAGGTATGGCCTTCCATTGGCTCTTGTCCAGAGCCCCCCTGGCCACTGGGCCATAGCTCCCTACAGCCTGTGGCTCCGGGAGGGCTCCCTAAATAGCAGAGATGGCTACCGTGCTGCCAGCCTGTTCCCTTGCAGAGGCTGTGGCAGGAAGGGGCCGCAGGGCAGCAGGAGAGAAAGGTGGCTGAAGTGCGGGCCCTGGGAGCATGGTCTTGAGAGCATGGTCTCCAGTAACCATCACACAGGCCAATCCGGGCAATCAGGGGTCCTGGGGGCTTCGGGAGGCAGGGTGCCCTGGCGTTTACCCCTCCTTCCCTCCTTTGCCCCCAGATTCTCTCTGGGGTCATTCTGGAGGTGATCGCCGAGGAGTTTGCCAATGACTTCCCTCCTGAGACGCAGAAAGCCTGGGCCAAGCTGCGTGGTCTCATCTACAGCCACGTGACCGCTGCCTACAAGGAAGTGGGCTGGGTACAGCAGGTCCCCAACACTGCCACGTGAGGAGGGGGTGAGGGTGGGCTGGGCAGTCTCCCTGCTGTGTCCTCTCTTGCCCCCTAGGCTTCCCATCTCTCCTGGGACCAGGGACTGACTGCTGGGGCAGGAACCCTCCAGGCATGCAGACACAGGAGTCTGATACACTTCAAAGCAGGCACAACACAAAGGACCCGCGTGACAGCACCCTTCTGACTTAAGGCCCGCTTGTCCAGCCCCTGCTCTTGTCTGCACAGAGCTGAGAAGTAGATTTGTCTGGGCAGTGCTTCTCCGTGTCTGGAGCAGAGATGGCTCAGGTCACCCAAGGCTGTGACTGTCTCCTGGTGGGGCGTTGGCTCCTCAGACTCAGAGCAGCGTGGCCCAGCCCCACCCCTTCCTCCCCAGTACCAATCCTGTTCCTCATCTCACATCTCACGCTGACCAGTGAGAGCTTCCATACACTCTCAGGATGGTCACGAGGACACATGCACATGCCCAGGCCCACAGGGACCTACATGGGTGTCACTCACATGGACAAAACTAGGGGATGTTTACTTCCAGTCTGACCAGAGGACAGCACCCACTTCTAGGCTCCAACAGGGTGGCTGGACTCAGAGACTCCTGCTGGCTGGGAGCACAGCGAGGGCTGGCCTGGCCTTCCGTTGTTGCAATGTGGCGGCTGGGAACACTCAGACCCCCCTGGACCCCGGGGAGGCAGCTGACTGAAAGGGCTGAGGCAGGGATGAAGGAGGAAAGAAAAGAGAGAGCGGAGGCGGGAACAGGAACCAAGGGTCAGCCAGCGGCTTGGGACACGTGTTGTAGAGAAACATTCCCAGCAGTTTCCCATGGAAAAGGCACCATCTCCTCAGGCTCTTCCAAGGCCCCCCTGCCACCTCCTGTTTGCCGGCTTCCCCACCCAGCTCTGTAGAGGAGGTCCCTAAGGGCAGGGAGAGGCCAGGCCTATTGCCCTTCCTGCCACTGACCAACCAGTCAAGTTGTTCCTCCCCCACCATCAGCAGCTCCCCCAGGAGAGCAGAACAGAGTTCTCAGGAATTGCTAGTTGCGGCCAGGTCAACTCCAGATGTGCACAGCTGGGCCTGGCCTGGCCCAAACCCTGGAGTAAATGAGAGGCAAGAAGGGTTTTACCTGCCAGAGGAGGGCATTGGCCAGGCTGAAAAACTGGGGTTCCCTCCAGCTGCCACTGAGAGGGAACAGGGAGGAGACCGTGGGAGGGGAGACAGCAGAGGGGCTCACCCTCCCCTGTCCCTACTCCCCAGGCAGGCTCTGCCGCCCAAGATGAGTTTGTTTACAGCCATGACACAAGACTTCCTGCTTTTGGAGAAAAGAGCTTTTTACAGGGCCTACAGGGACTGCGGGGAGAACTGGCCAGCGAGCCCCAGTGAATCAGAAACACATGGCTAGAGCCCTCCCACTCTTGCCCCAGCTGGACCCCAGGGATTTAGTGCTAGCCAAACCCCAAACATCATCCTGCCCCCCCCCCTTTGGTCCTAGTGGGCTGGATGGGGGTGGATGATGCAGGGGCCAGACAAGCCAGGACCACCTACCTCACCTGGGCCTGAGCACCCATACGGGGCTTCCTCAGCAGCCGTGTGGCATTGCCACTTCATCTCTTGACAGTCTCTATCCCCATCTCTAGTCTCCTGGGGTCTTGGGGTCCTGCAGGACACAACCTATTGCCAGGACCTGTCTCGCCTCACAGGGTAGGGTGGAGTTCTGGGGCTGACTTCTAGAAGGGCCCTGTCCAACTTCTCTTATCAGAGAAACACACTGAGCCAGACACCACTGTTTATTGAACTGTCTCTGCTTCAGGGTGTGTGACGCTGTGTGGGTGGAGGGGCGCTGGGGCAGGGGGTGTGACGGCCAGTGAGCTAAAAGGGGTTTTGTGGATGGAGGCACTGCATGGAAGCCAGGGAGCCCTCTGCTAGGACAAGCAGCACATCCGATTTCCAAACGAACAGAAACAAGTTCACGTCCCTCAGTCCGTCCATTCATCAATCCTCCATCTGTGTGGTGTTTGTAAAAAGAAATCGCTTCAGTTCTCAGCAGACCAGATGCTGGCCACAGCCCCTGCTCCTACAAAGGGCAGGCCCAGCCAGGCATCTCCCCTCCTAGCAGACTAGCTGGAGGCTGGAGGAAATGGGGGATCATGCAACTGTGTTGGGTCTCTCCATCTCATGATTCCCAGCCCCTCCCCCAGTCCCCCAGATGTCCCATCCGGCCTTCCCCCGCTGACCCCTGTAACCTGTTACCTTCGTCTCCTGTCTCATCCACAGCCCACCGACCACACTGCCCTCTTCGGGGCCATAGGACCCCTCCCTGCTCCCCCGTCCCTGGCAGCACTTTGGGCAGAAGGCTGAATTCTGAAGACACTCCTTGACCTTCCATTTCTGGGTGCCAAGGAAGCTGCAGGAATCCCGACTCAACTTCCGGAAAGGAGGCCTTCCTGGTCCCCCAGGCTGCTGGGAGGTGGGGCTGGCTACCTTGATGCTGAACCTAGCAGGGGGAACCCTTCTGCCTCACAGCAGGGGGTGCCCTTGTCTTAGCTTTTCTACTTACTGTTAGAGAGGGACCTAGCCAGTGGCCGGTGGGAAGCGAGGACAAGCCTGTGAGCCACTTGGGGAAGGAACTAGCCCTGCTTCACTCTGCCCACCAGCATGCAGGTTCACGCCGCCATCTCTAGAGTATCACGCACACATGTCTACCATATATACAGATATATTCTATATACTATCTCTATATAAATATATATACGTACATATCTATCGCGTGTACCTGCAGGCCTGGAAGCCTCAGTCTCGCCCAGCTGTGGGAGGTCAGGAGGAGTCCTGGTCATGCTTGCTCCTGGGCAGCTCTCTGGATGCCGGGAGAAACCCTACAACTGCACAAGAGGATGGGGCCAGGTGGTAGAGTTGGGGTGACTCAGCTTGTCCCCATAGCTCAGTGGTGTGCATTCCTGCCCCTCTACAAAAAAAAAAAAAAAAAAGAAAAAAAGAAAGAAAGAAAAACAGAAAAAAAAATCTGGTTTTCCAGGTGTAGTATCACACACCTGTAATCCCAGAGTTTGGGAGGCCAAGGACAGAGAATCATTGCAAATTTGAGGTCACGTAGTCTGTACTTGTTCTCCATGATGGTGAGTTTCAGGCTAGCCTGAGCTACACAAGGAGACCCTGTCTCAAACAAAACAAAATAATATCTGACTCCTCTCCCCTTCCCAAGGGTCTGGCTGACTGATTTGCCCTAGAAAGGGCAAGGACCAGGGCACACCAAGACCTCAATGGGGTGGCAGCCAGTGTATGTGTCCTGTGTGTGTGCGTGTGGAGGGGTGAGGGACAGCCTGAGTAAAGGGCCCGAGAATGTCCACGTCACTGGCTCACTTCAGACAGCAGCCAGGCCATGGAAATGGGGATGCCATCCTCAGTGGAGACCCAAGGCCTCTCCCTCCTGCCCTCCTCCAGGCCACCAGTCTCCTTAACACTGCGGGGACCCCGTGTGCACCCCCTGGTCATGTGTACTGTCCTGGAGGATGTCTTGCTGCTGTGGCTACCGTGCCTGCATCTCCTCCTGTCCCCGTTCTCACGCAGTCTTCCTGTAACCGCCTGTCTCTTTTGTAGTTTCTGATGTTTGTAACCAGACCCAGCTGTGTCATTAAACAGGTCCATTCTTCCTGTGTCTGGTCTGTTATTTTCCGCCCCGAGACCTGCCTTCACCTCTCTCTTCCCCCCACAGAGGTTCTAGATAAGGGCATTTAAATCAGAAACAGCTCTCCTAGCTGATCCTGGATCACTCTGTCTGTGTGTTGGGACTGAAGATTGCTCAGCGGCTAAACAGGAAGCCAGAACATGGAGCCCAGGATGCGTCTGTCTTGTTAAAAATTCAGAGAAGCTAGCCCTACCTGGTGGTTTGCAGCTGTCTCTTCGAGGCTGTTCGGGAGGTTGAAGCATGGGGGTGGGGGTGGGGCTGGGGATAGCAAGTTTAAAGTTAACCTAGGTAACTTAGTGAGACCTTATCTCAAAATAAAGAAGGCTGCGACAAGGGGGCGGTGGCACACACCCTTAATCCCAACCCTAGGGAGACAGAGGCAGGTGGATCTCTGTGAGTTTGAGGCCAGCCTGGTTTACAGAGCAAGTTCCAGAGCAGCCTCCAAAAGCTATAGAGAAACCCTGTCTCAAAAAACAAAAAACAAAAAACAAAAAAAAAAAAAAAAATAGAGGAGGAAGAAGGGGAGGAGGAGGAGGAGGCTGGGGACACAGCTCAGTGAAGAGCTCTGGCCTGGCTTTGGTTCACCAGGCTTAATCTCCAGCACTGCCACTGGGGGATAAAAAAAAGTCAGTGACTCTTGGGTTTTCTCCTGGAAATTTAGCAAGGACAGGGTCAATGTGGAAAGAAGGCCACAATGTCAAAACTGGCTTGGTAACACCCTCCTGTCACCCCAGCACTCAACAGGCTGAGGTTGGAGGAGGACAGCCTGGGCTACATCATGAGTCTTACCTCAGAAAAGAGAGGGAGGGGAGAGGATGGGGGAGGGGACTGGTGTCTAGATGTCCATGCAGAAATGTCCATGCATTTGTGTGCACTAGTCACATAGCCAGGCCTGCACACTGGGCATCCCATGCAGAGTGCGGAATGCAGGTCCTGATGCTGCAGAGGGTCAGCCCTTGGGCACTGCAGGAATCAGCTTTCAACCTTGTGCTCTCAGCCTAGACTCTCTTCCCAAGCTCTGCTGGGCCAAGTCTGTCCATCCCCCATGGCCATGGTCACAACAGCAGCATCAAGTCCCCGAGGAGGGATCAAGGAGGTCACCACAGGGAGGGGGGGGTACAGGAGAAACAGGAAACAGCCTCTGCCTCTTGGGAAGGCTTCAGGCTGTCTGGAAGGACTCAGCTGACTCTGGCAAAAGCCTTGTCTCCCAGGCCGTGCACTTGAATGTGAGCCGTGCCTTCCTTTATCTTCTGGTGCTGGCACAGCAGAATACAAGCTGGAAATCCAAAGAATAAATAAATAGCAGTCTTAGAAAGCCGGACAAGCACACGGGCCAAGAGTAAGCTGTGAACTGAAGGAGGATGCTGGGTGCTGGGAGGGCAGCACGAGGACCTTTCCAGGGAGGGAGTGTGCCAGACTGGTGGCCTCCCAGCTCACACTCGGTCTTGGCGCTGCTGTGTGACTCTGGGCAAGACATTGAGAGCCTCAATTTTGTGGCGGTGCTCCCAGCTCTTGGGAGGTTAAGGGAGGAGGATGGAGAGTTCAAGACCAGCCTGGAGTACGCAGCGAGACGCTGTCTCAAAAAGAAAATCATTAACTTCATTAAGCAAAAGTCTGTCTTTCAAGGCAGGGAGGAGTGGGGGGGAAGAAATTTATTCCAAACAGCGCTGGCTGGCTGGACACTGAGGGCCAGGAGGAGGGAGGAAGGCTGAGATGCTGAGCAGAAGAACCCTGTGAAAAAAGTTGGGATGAGAGTAAGGGCAGGCTGATCCCTGGGGGACTGGACCCTGACAGAGCTGGTTGGTGGGGTATCAGAGGGTCGGGATGGGGCATCTGAGGCCACGATGGGGGATCATTCCTGAGAAGACCTCCCCCTTGTCGTTTTAAGAATGAAGTAAGTGGAAGCTGGAGCCATCCTGGAACAGGCCATTGAGGACTCTCCCTTCTTCCTACCTTCTAGAGAGGATGTGGGCCATCACCCCCCCCACCCCACCCACTGGGGACCAGGATGGAACAGGGCAGGATTCTGGTGACTGGGTTTTAAGCCAGAGGCAGGGGCAATGTCTGGGCTTTGAATGTCTGGGGCACAGAACAAACAGTGCTCCGCATGCAGTCAGCCTTCTTATTGAAAAGCCGAGCAACTGGGTCAGCTCCCCTGGTGAGCTCAAGCTGAGAGCATCGGAGTGTGGGCAACGAAACTGGGTGCGTTGCGAGGAGACAGCGGCCTCTTCTGCCAAGGGTGCCAGCAGCACAGCCTCACAGTGACCCCTGCTGGCTGCAGCTGGAACTTCACCCAAGAAAGCAACCATCTCTAGCTCTCCAGCTTCCGGGGCGGGGGGGGGCAGTTGGGAGAGGTGCAGTATGGGACTGGGATGGAGAGTAGCGGGTTGGCTCCAGAAAGGATATAGTCTTACTGAAACCTGAGACAAAACCAAAAGTGTACATGCCTAAACCACAGGAAGTGTCTTCCCACAGTCACCAAGTGGGAAAAATTAATAAATGAAGGTGTTGGCACCACATAGCACATGTCTATAATCCCAGCATTTGGTAAACTGAGGCAGGAGGGCCCTGAGTTTAAAGCCAACCTTGGCAACTGCATAGTGAGTTCCAGACCAGACAGAGTTATATAAGTTCTGTAAACAAACAAACAGGGGAGAGGGCTCCATCACTTGAGTGCTTGCCTGGCAAGCACAAGAATCTCAATCCAATAGCGAGGACCTGGGTAAAAAAGCTGGGTGACACACGCTTAGAATCTCAGGAGGGTCGCTGGGGCTTGCCGGCCAACCTCCCTTGATGGTGAACCCCAGGTTCCAGGGAAGACCCTGTCTCAAAATAGAGTGGAGAGATAGCACCTGAGGCTGACACCTGACCTCCAGATGGGTACAGAGAAAGAACGGGGTGGGGGGGTTGAGAAAAGAGAAGTAACCGCTTTAAATGCAAAAAGGCTACAGAGTGGGACCCTGCTCAGAGAACAAAGGGGAGGAGGGTGGGCTAGTTAGTTTCTGCTTTGCTTGAGGAAATGCCTCCATGAGGGTCCTACAGGCAAGCCTGTGTGGCATTTTTCTTTTCTTTCTTTCTTTCTTTCTTTTTTTTTTTTTTGTTGGGAGGGGTTCTAGAAGCAAGGTTAGACTTGGCTGTCCTAGAACTCATTATATATATAGACCAGGCTGGCCTTGAATTCACAGAGATCCGCCTGCCTCTGCCTCCCAAGTGCTGGGATTAAAGGCGTGCGCCACCAATGCCCGGCTGGCATTTTCTTGATTAATGATCTAAGTGGGAAGGTTCAGTTTTCTGTGAGCAGTGCCACCCTTGGTCACTGAGTTCTATAAGAAAGCAGGCTGAGCAAGCCATGGAGAGCCAGCACCAGCTCCCGCTTCCAGGCTCCTGTCTCAAGTTCCTGTCCTGACCTCCCTTTGTTATTTTTTTGTTTTTTACCCCTGGCTGGCCTGGAACTCGATCTGTTAGACCAGCTGGCCTCAAATTCACAGAGATCCGCCTGCCCCTGCCTCTTGTGTGCTGGGTCAAAAGTGTCACTACCCACCCCGAGCCTGACTTCACTTTATGACTGATTAAAAGAAAATCTTTGCTCCCCATGTTGCTGTCAATCACGGTGTTTATCACAGCGGGAGAGAGTAAACTGGAACAGGTTTCCTCCCCTCAGGGCATGGCCGATATAACACCATTTTGCCGCTTTCCCTGAATCTGTTCTGCCTCAGGCCTTTCCCAGAGAAAGACAGGCCCAGGGTAGATAGAGTGAGGGTTCTCCTGCTGTGGCTTTGACTACCGTGCCCAGCTGGATACAACCACGTTGGATGGGCAGTTTCAGAAGACTTCAGCTTCATACAGCTGGAGCAGGATGTGAAAAAGACCTGGGCCTGTTTTACCAACAGCTTCAAGCAGGGCCAGAAGTGAAGCCTGTGGCAACACCGTGCTCAGCATGCACCCCCATGGCCACCACCCTCAGACCTTGCCAAGATTGGAGGGTAGTGTCCAGCCACCTGGGCCACATACTGGCTTCTCTGCCAGGGCCTCCACATGGTTCTCTAGTGAAGCCCATGTTTCTCTGTCCTCAGAGAAAGGCCAGTCCAACACCTTGCTCCTCCTCCATACCCCAGCCTCCGTGCATCTACCCTGTCCCGTGTCTAGAGACCAATAAAAGCGTTTCAGAAAGCGTGGAGGGGAGAAAAAATGAAAGTCTTTCCTAGTGGGAAGACAACAGCCGTGCAAAGTCACCAATACCAATAACAAAACAACCCCCATTGTCCCATATCCCATTTTGGCCTCCAAGGAGGCCAAAAGAGGGTGTCAGATCTCCTAGAACTGGAGTTACAGACCCTTGTGATCTGGGAACCAAACTGTGGTTCTTTGCAAGAATAGGAAGTACTCTTGGCCACTGAACCAGTCCCAAGTTGGGGGCTTTTGTGGACTGGAACACAGGCCCACCATCTCCTCAGCCATGGAGACCCCTCCCTGACCAATCCCACTGGAGTCACCATCCTCCACAGTTTGACTGTCTCCAGCCTCAGCTCTCTCTCCACCACAGGGCAACAGTCCCCAACCTATCTCCTCTCCAATGAAAATGGTGCTGTTTTTCTCAGGCTCCTGTGGTCTCCTTTCCAGAGCCTTTCTCGACAGCCTTTCTGGGACAGGCGCAAGCCCAAGTCAATGCTGTGGTGGCCATGCCTAGGGAAGTTTGAGAGAAGCCCAGCTTTCAAGACCCTTGGCCCTAGGGGCTAGAGAAATGGCTCACTGGCTACTCTTCAGTTCCCAGCACCCACATGGAGCTTACAACTGTCTGTAACTCCAGTTCCAGGGGCTCAGAATCCCTCACACAGACACACACACATGCACATGAAATACAAGTTGTTTTAAAAAAAAAAGAAAGACACTTGGTCTGAATTCATCACTTTTGACACCTGGGGCTTGAGGGTGGAAGGTCATGTGACCAGGCTCCAGAATGCCTGGGGAGCAGGGTTAATGCTTAGACAGGGCTGCAGCTGTGGAGATGGCAGAGACAGACATCCATGAGTCAGTTTTCTGTCTTGTTATTGTTGTTGACAGGGTCTCACAGTGTAGCCCAGGCTGGCCTTGAACTTATGACCCTGAAATGATAAGATCACGAAAACCTGGCCTGACACTCAGCTTTGAGATTGCATTGTGAAGCTGATCCAGCAAGATTGCCTGATGGGATGTGTGTATGGAGGGGAGGGTAACAGGGGGCAGTAGAGGTGACTCCAGGGTCACCATTTTCCAAGGGCAATCTACACACGGATTCGGCTGTGTGTGTTAAGCACACGGTGGCCAGAGGCTGTTGGATATTGGAACCACAAGCATCTCAGAGGTGCCGAGGCTGGGATTTCAGCTCAGAATTGGATCGGACAGGTAGGGAGTTGGAAACAGAGTCCCTGGCTCAGAGGATTTAGGGAGAAGAGGGAGGAGACCAGGGAGAGGGCAGAAGCCAGGACGCTGTAGGGATCAGCCAGCTGTGTCAGCTCTCTGAGTCCATTGCTTTGAGGACAGATGGCAAGGCGGGGCCTGGGGACCTGACAAGGCTGCTCTGGAGGAGAGGGAAGTCTGCTTGGAAGAGGCAGAGCCCAAACCAGAACCCAAGAACATATGGGTCCAGAGACAGGCTGCAGCAATGAGGAAGTATCCCTGATCCAGAGAGGGGTAGAGAGGAATTAGTGGGGCAGGGGGCAATTGGGGAGCCCACAATAAACAAAAGAGGGTACCCCGACCATCTGGGCATTGATAAAATTTACCAAGTACTGCAAGCTCGTAAACTACAGGAACTTGCCACTCACCGTTTGGGAGACTGGGAAGATCAAGGAGCCCACGATCCTTCCCTGTGTGCTCCTGAATTGGAAGTGGGAGGGGTCTGACTGGCTCTCTTTCTTGTTTGTTTGGTTTTTGAGGCAAAGTTCTAGGCTGGCCTTGATCTCATGTAGTTGAGGATGGACTTGAACTCCTGATTCCCAAGTTCTTTGATTGCAGGCAAGCACTACCATGAGTCTCTTTTATAGGGCCTCAACCTGCCCAGCATGATGGCTCGTGCCCACAAACCTTGTACTTGGGCGGGGGGGGGGGCTTGGCTGAATGCCACACGTTCAAGGCCAGCCTGAGCAACATACTGAGTACCAGGACCGTCTGGGCTCTACAGCAAAAACTCTATCTTTAAAACAATTTTTTAAGATTTATTGATTTTTTTAAAGATTTTATTTATTTATTATGTATACAACATTCTGCTTCCATGTATATCTGCACACCAGCAGCGGGCACCAGATCTCATAATGGATGGTTGTGAGCCACCATGTGGTTGCTGGGAATTGAACTCAGGACCTCTGGAAGAGCAGTCAGTGCTCTTAACATCTGAGCCATCTCTCCAGCCCATGATTTATTGATTTTTTAAAAAAAGATTTATTGATTTTGTTTTAGTGTCTGACTGCATGTATGCTTACAGGCCAGAAGAGGGCACCAGATCTCATTACAGATGGTTGTGGGTGCTGGACCTCTGGAACAGCAGCCAGTGCTCTTAACCGCTGAGTCATCTCTCCGGCCCCTTAAAAAAATATTTTTAAACATGCGTGACTGTTTTGTCTGCATGTGTGTCTGTGTACTGTGTGTGTTCCTGGTACCCTCAGAGATCAGAAGAAGGTGATGGGCATGGGTGCTGGGAACTGAACCCAGGTCCTCTACAAGAGCAGCCAGTGTTTCTAACTGCTGAGCCATCTCTCCAGCCCCATAATCCTTATATTTTTATGTGCAGCTTTAGCGGCTTTGGCAGAATTTTCAAAGATATGATAAGATTGTTACAGGAAATCTAGGGGAAAGGAAACCACACAAAGATCATGTCCAAGAAGCAGGCAGACTACAGCCTGAAGGTTTAGAATCGTCAGGGCTGGGATAACAGAAATGCTGCATGAAGCCTTGGCCCTGGAAGTGACAGAGGCAGTAGAATCCTTCCCTCTGCTCCTTGGCCTTCTGCACATCCCCAGAATTATGCTCTACACATACACATTGTGTCAAGTCACACCTGCTGGCTTTAATACAGCTCTTGAGGGAAGACATCTCCCAGGACCACGCAGTGAGGAGGTTTATATCCAGGGTACATGGGTATGATAACAGCATCTAGGGGCTGGGGAGATGGTTCAGTTGGTGGCTGCACAAGCATGAGGACCTGAGCTTGAGCCCCAGCAGCATCACAAATACTGAGTGCAACAGCACAGGACTATAATCCAGCATTGGGGAGACAGGAAGGTCAATGATGCTTGCTGGCCAGCTAATCTAGTGGAATTGGCAAGCTCCAGGTCCAGTGAAAGCCCTTGTCTCAATAAGATGCATAGTGTCTTGATGGGGTTTCTATTGCTGTGAAGAGACACCATGATCACAGCAACTCTTAGAAAGGAAACCATTTAATTGGGGTTGGCTTACAGCTTCAGAGGTTTAGTCCGTTATCATCACGGTGGGAAGCATGGTGGCGTGCAGGCAGGCATTGTGCTGGAGAAGGAGCTGAGAGTTCCACATCTTGATCTGAAGGCAACAGGAAGTGAACTGAGACATTGGGCATAGCTTGAGCATATGAGACCTCAAAGCCTGCCTCTACACTGACACAATTCCTCCAACAAGACCACACCTACTCCAATAGGCCACACCTCAAAATAGTGCCACTCCCAAAGGCCAAGCATACACACACACACACACACACACACACACACACACACACACACACTCACTCATGCGAGTCCATGGGGCCACACCCATTCCAACCACCACAGTGGGTATTGACCTCCAGCCCCAACATGCACTCCCTCTGAGGTGGTTTGAGTGAGATTGTCCCCATAAGCTCATTCATTGGAACATTTGGTCCCCAGTTAGTGGAGCTGTTTGGGGAGCTTTAGGAGATGTGGCCTTTCTGGAGGAAGTGAGTCACTGGAGCAGGTTTTGAGAGTTAAAAGACTCCAGTCATCATCTTGAAAGATTTTAGTTTGCTGAGAGAAAAAGTTTTGAAAGATTTTAGTTCATAGAGAGAAAAAGTTTCCACAGGCCTTGGCCCCAACCCCAGGCACATCCTATGGTTTAGACGGGGGCAATCGCCAAGACAACCCTCTTTGGGTCACACCTGGCTGGCCAATAGACAATCAAGGACCTTTCAGGGTACATTCTATGGTTTTTCCTTTGTAGAAAATCAGGTCACACCTGGGTGACCACTTTAACACGAGATCATACTTTGTAACCAATCACTTTGTGCCCCTTGCCTGTATGCTGATCTGCAGCTTTTTCCTATATAAGGAGCTTGCACCCCATGCTGGGGTGTGCAGCTTTCCCGGTATTGCTGACACCTGAATGCACATTCATTCAACAAACCCTCTTGCTTTTGCAGCTCTTGGTCTGGTTTCTGAGTCTTGGGGGCTCCTCGGGATCCTGTGTCCCTTAGGGGGTCTGGGGTCTTTCAATCTCAAGACTCGCTTCCGCTTCATGTTTACAGTAAAGGATGTGAGCCCAGCACCCTGCTCTAACCATCAAGCCTCCACTCGACCATCATGGACTCTTCCCTCTGCAACCCAAATAACTGTTTTCCTGCTTAAGTTGCCCTGGTTGTGGTGTTTTACCATAGCAATAGGAGAATACAGAGACGTGCATATACAGGCATACACAGAAGAAAAACACAAAGCAAACACAGTGTGTCTCCATAGCAGCACAGGGGTTACCAAAGTTAACCTGGGTTGAAACAGATTCCAGGTCAGCCAGAGATTTGAAGTGATTTAAAGAAAAAAAAAAGACAGGCATGTGGTACACCCAGCACTTGGGAGGCAGAGACAGACAGATCTCTGTGAGTTCAAGGCTAGCCTGATTCACATAGTGAGTTCCAAGCCAACCAGCAAGGTATACACAGTGAGACCCTCTCTCAACAAAAATACAAAATACAAACACTGAACACTGGAGAAGAACTAGCCATGGGGACTGATGGAGGAAGGTCCCCTTCTGGGACTCTGACCTGAGTCATGGCCCTGGTTTGTGTGGAGAGAGACCAGTTCCAGACAGGAACTAAACTGCTGCAGGACTAGGCTCAAGATCACAGGCTCCATTTGTCCCCAAGAGACGGAAACCACACTGTATTTCAGTTTGCCATCCATAAAGGAGCTGTTGAGAGGGCCAGGTGGATTTGTTGACAGGCAGAATCCACTAGCAGGCAGCTTAGTGTTTGTTTCACATCTGTAACCCCTACGCTCAGGGCTGAAGCAGAAGGATGGAGACCCCTTGAACTGGAGTTACAGACAATTGTGAGCCACCATTTGGGTTCTGAGAGCTGAACCCAGGTCCTCTGTAAGAGTAACAAGCGCCCTTAATCACAGGACCACCTCTCCACCCCTGAACATAAACTTCAGTGGTCTCACTTAAGATGCTTTTCTTAGGCCAGTTGTGGTGACAAAAGTCTTTAATCCCAGCAGCAAGTGGAGCTATGTAGTTAGTACAGGTCTGTGTAGAGAGAAACTGTCTTTAAAAGAGAGGTGTTTTTCATCTTTCTTTCCTTCCTTTTTTTTTTTTTTTTTTTTTTTTTTTTTTTGAGACAGGGTTTCTCTGTGTAGCTTTGGAGCCTGTCCTGGAACTCACTCTGTAGACCAGGCTGGCCTTGAACTCACAGAGATCCACCTGCCTCTGCCTACAGAGTGCTGGGATTAAAGGTGTGCGCCACCCCTGCCCAGCTTCATAATTTTAAAATATGTTTTTCGATGAAGGTTTGAGGACAATTTCCAGGAACATATCCTCTTTTACCAGCCTGTAGGTCCCAGGGATTTTAAACCCAGGTCATCAGGCTTGGTGGCCAGCAGCAGAGTGTACACAGACAGAAGAGCTCAAGCAGAGACTCACTACACTCACACAGCTCACCTTTTACAACTTGTACTTAGACCTCAGCCTGTATTATTCTCACCAGAGCAGCCAACCGCTGCAAAAACCAACTCGACCGGTTTATTTCATTTCATTCTGCAACACTCCAGGAAAGCCAGTGGCTGCCCTGAACATCCCTGTACATCTCCATCCTGAGGGTGCTGTCACACAGCACCCATGGGCGCCTCTGACATTAAAATAGGGGCTGAGAGGAGCTCGGTTGCTTGCCTAGCATAAGTGCAGCCCTGGGTTCCATCCGAACCACTGCACAGACAGAACGTAGAGTGAAAAAAACAGTCTGTTAAATATGGGTAGCCACTGTGGTGGTGTGAGTAACAAATGTCTCCCAAAGTCTCAGGTATTTGAATACTTGGTCCCTACTTGGTGGCAATGTTTTGGTAGATTTAAGAGGTGTGGCCTTGCTGGAGGAGGTTATGTTGCTAGGGGTGTACTTTGAGATTTCAAAGGCTGGTGCTGTTCCAGGCTAGCTCACTCTGCTTCCTAATTGTGGTTTAAGATATGAGCTGGAGTCATTTATTACCTTAGCTCTAATTTTCACTCCAAACATATCATTTAAGTACCAAATCCAAACACTGGTTTCCAACAGGACAGGCTATTTTAAACAAATTAATGTCATTTCAAATTCTTTTTTTTTTTTTTTTTTCCGAGACAGGGTTTCTCTGTATTGCTTTGGAGCCTATCCTGGCACTCACTCTGTAGACCAGGCTGGCCTTGAACTCACAGAGATCCACCTGCCTCTGCCTCCCAAGTGCTGGGATTAAAGGCATGTGCCACCAACACCTGGTTTGTCGTTTCAAATTCTACTCCTTCTCCTTTTTTAAAGTGAGTTCCTCACGCAGGCGGTTCTAGTTTGCAGTGGTGGGCAGCTGTACGGACTTGAGGTCAGCTGGACTGTGTTCTGACAGGTCCACAGCCAGGTAGTTGTCCAGGATCTGAAAGGCACTAAGATTCTACCTAAAGAAACAAGATCAGGGCCTGGAGAAATGGCTCAGAGGTTAAGAGCACTGACTGCTCTTCCTAGAGGTCCTGAGTTCAATTCCCAGCAACCACATGGTGGCTCACAACCATCCGTTATGAGATCTGGTGCCCTCTTCTGGTGTCCAGATATACATGTCGTTTCCTGACTGTGATGTATCTTAGTCACCTGTGGTCATTTTTCTGTTGTAGACTCAAATCTCATCTGGCATGTCTGAGGCAGCCATTTCTCCTCTGGAAGAGTGGTCAGTGCTCTTAACCACTGAGCCACCTCTCCAGCCCCTGTTCACACCATTCTTGTGGAATAGAAATTTTTGTTTATTTTTGCCACAGGGTCTCACTATGCAGATGATCCACCTGCTTCTGCCTCCTGAGGGCAGGGATTAAAGGTGTGTCACTCGAGGCTTTTACATATTAAATCTGGTGGTCTTTTAGCTGGTGACTTCTAAGTAAAGTGTCTTCTTAGGGAGACTCAGCACCTCAAGGCAAGGTCATTTGTCGAACACCACAAGCTGGCAGTGAAGAGATGAGTATAACTGAGTCTTTGTGTCCCCAAAGCTGTCCCTCCAGGCCACGATGGTGACTGCTGCCTCCAAAGAGGTGGGAAATGGGGAGGGGCTCTAAGAAATGTGTTGCCCAGGAGAGTCTGACAATAAAACCTGCTGGGAAGTTAATTGTAGGTGACAAGTGATCTGAAGTAGCAAAATCCATTCTTTCCCAAAGGCCAGCTAGACTGACAGCCCCTTGGCTCAGAGGAGGGTGGCTCTGGTAAGGGACAGGGACAGCAGAGACCAGGAGCAGGCTACTGGGAGGGAAAGGACAGAACACAAAGTCACCTTCAAGGAGGGAGGCACCAGGAAGAGAGCAACTTCTCTGATTCCCAACGTTCTGGCCGTATCAGCTTCCTACCTCGTTCCCTGCCATGCTGGTGCCCTAGTGGCAGGCAGGTCCCGACATGGACACTGGTGCTCTTCCCAAGCACAGCACTCTTTCAAAGAAACTTCCAGAGGGTTTGACCTAGGGTTTGACATCTCACTAAATTCTGACAATCCTTCTTTGCACTTTTTGGGGGTGGGGATGGAACCAACATGTGGATTCCTCCATGCAATACTGCATATGACCACTAGATGGAGACGATGTACCATTAGTAACAGCTGACGTTACCCAATGATCCTGGGTCTCAGGGAAGTTTAACTTTTCCTGGAGGGAAGGCCGACGCGGAGTATGCTTGGGGCCTCTGTGAGGAACTCTCTGGGGAGAAGAGGCTTCTCTGTCATCTTTCCTGTATCCTGTTGTGTTGAGGTCTTTCCTTACACCCTCTCCCAGGCGTGTTCTCTACCTCCACACAAACCAGTGTGTCCTGAGCACCTCCAAAATGACCTGAAGCACAAGCGTTGTTCACCGTGAGGGCTGGAAAGAACATGGCCTCCAGTCCAGGACCCGCCCCTGTCTTTGTTCTCTTCAGCCCTGGACACAGCCCTGAATCTTTCCAAACCCAAATAGGGATCACATAAAAAAAAAAAAAAAAAAAAAAAAAAAGTTTAAACCGGGTGGTAATGGCACAGGCCTTTAATCCCAGCACTCAGGAGACAGAGGCAGGCAATCTCTGTGAGTTCAAGGCCAGCCTGGTCTACAGACGAGTTCCAGGACAGTCAGAGCTACACAGAGAAATCCTGTCTTGAAAAAAAAAAAAAGTGGAGGTAGGAGGATTGTTGAATTTGAAGCCAGTCTGGGATATAAAGTGAGTTCAAGACCAGCCTAGACCCTGTCTAAAAAACACCAAACGAAACAGATCCCAACAACAAGAAATAAAATTTAGCCAGGCATGGTAGTACTGTGTCATACTATGTGGGTAAAACATCCACACATCCCTGAATGTCCTGGAATTTGCTCTGTAGACCAGGCTGGCTTCGAACTCAAGAGAGTCATCTGCCTCTGCCTCCCTAGTGCTGGGATTAAAGGCATGCACCACCACACCCATTGGGGGTTTAAAATTTTTATTCATTTATTTATGTATTGTATATATGGGTGCTCTATTTGCACTTATGCCTGCAGGCCAGAAGAGGGCATCAGATCCCATTATAGGTGTCGTGAGCTGCCATACTGTTGATTGGAATTGAACTCAGGACCTCTGAAGAGTAGTCAGCGCTCTTAACAGGTGAGCCAGTCCAGGTTGTTCTTTGTTTTGTTTTAAGTTATAAAATGTAGCATACGCATCAGTGCATCTTGGGGATAATTCCGACGCAGAGCTGCTGCGTTGCCTTAACAGCTGCTGTGTGGCATTGCCACACATTACACCCAACCCGTTTCTCACTCTCCCACGCCAGGCAGGACAGGTGGCTTCCTGCAGCCAAGCCTGAGATCCCTCGGTACCTCCAGGGCTGGGACAGCATGGCACAATTCTCTGATGTCACTGAAGCATCACCATTTCATGTCCTTGTCCTTGGTCTTCCAGAAGTGAGGACTCAGCCTAGGTACTGGAGCACCATCTGCAAGATGGAGGGTCAGACTGTACCTGAATATGGTAGCAATCACCCCATCAGAGCCTCCCTCTGTCTGATGCTCCTCCCTGTAGTTGGAAGCTTTTATATGGTTCCACCCTGTCCCCCTGGACCAGTTTCTCTCCACCCACCCAGTCCCTGCAGTGGCTTGTAAGATAACCACTCTGAAGCTTAATATATATCTATAATTGTTTGGCCAATGGCTTAGGTTTATTACTGGCTAGCTCTCATAAATTTCTACTAATCTGTGTATCACCATGTGGCTATGGCTTACCAAAGATGCCCTGATAGCTTGCCTCCCTGGTGGCTACATGGTGTCTCTATCTCTGTTTGGATTTCCTGCCTGGCTTTACTCTGCTTAGCCATTGGCCGAAACAGCTTTCTTCACCAACCAATAAAAGCAACACATATTCTCAGCATCAGAAGGACACCCACACCACCTCCCACCATGCCATAGACAAACTGGTGCTTACATCATGGAACTCACATGCAGCCCAGGCAAGCTCAGCCACCGCCCTGTGCCCCTGACCCCAAGGGCTGGTTCTTTCCTTCCATCTGCATGAATACCAGGATGTGCCGAGTAACCAGTGAAGGCTTCTTGCATTTGCTTCCAAGAAACTACCCCCAGGTTTGGGGTTATTATACGTCTTCACACCAGCCATGCCTGTCCATGGCTGGGGACTGGGCAGAGAGACTTGTCACCCCAGATAACATGAGCTAACCCAAGCTCCAAGGGCTCTCATGCCCTTCTCCAAGCACGGGGCACACACAAGCTCATGTAAGCACACACACATGTGATGCCATAAACTCATGCAAACACACACATACACATGGTACACATAAACTCATGCAAGGACACACACATACACGCAATACACATAAACTCATGCAAGGACACACACATACAGGCAATACACATAAACTCATGCAAACTCACACACATATACGGAGTACACATAAACTGATGTAAGCACACACACACACACATGGTACACATAAACTGATGTAAGCACACACACACACACATGGTACACATAAACTCATGCAAGGAGACACACAGCATACATGTGGTAGCATAAACTCATGCAAGCACACACATATACATTCACATTTCATTTTATTATTTTTAATGTATTTGTTTTTATGTGTGTGAGTGTTTTGCCTGCATGTATGCATGTATCATGTGCACGCTTGTGGAGGTGAGGTGAGAGCATTAGATCTCCCAGGAGAGGTACAGGTGTCTGCAAGTCCCCATGTGGGTTCTGGGAACTGAACCTGGGTCTCTGCAAGAGCAGCAAATTCTTCCAACTACTGGACCATTTCTTCTGCCCCAAATTTTAGAAACTGAGTAAATAAATTAAAAATGAGATGGGCTGTCCAGAGTTGTCTGGTCACAGGATGAGGTCACAGTTCCCTTCAGTCTGGCTTCTTCTTATGCTCTCTAGGTGTGACAGCACCCAGCCAGGAGGAGACTCAGCAAATGAGACCAGTGGTGACATCCAGGGCCTGGAGCTGCTCCCAGGAGCTGTGAGCCAGGTGAGTCAGGACCAGTATTGACAGCATATAGCAACCGAGAAGCCCCTGCCTCTGTCTTCCTTCCTTCCTTCCTTCCTTCTTTCTTTCTTTCTTTCTTTCTTTCTTTCTTCCCTTCTTTCTTTCCCATGTGACAGGGTTTCCCGTGTGGCCCTGGCTGTCCTGAAATTCACTCTGTAGACCAGGCTGGCCTCGAACTCAGAGACCCACTTCTGCCTCCAGAGTGTTGGGCTTAAAGGCATGCACCATCACGCCGGCTCCTTTCTCCTTTCTTTTCTTCCTTTCTTCTTTTTTGTTTTGTTTTTATTTTATTTTGGTTGGCTTCTTGTTGTTATTTGGTTGTTTGGTTTCTTTGTATTTTGTTTGGAGGGTTTTGAAACCAGGTCTCTTTGTATAGATCAGGCTGGCCTTGAACTCCCAGAGAACTGTCTGTCTCTGCCTCCCTCATGCTGGGATTTAAGGTGTGCACTGCTGTCGACTTTCCCCTTTCCGTTTCTTCATTCTCTACCCTACCTAAGTTTGTGGCAAACACCAAGGTAGTAGGCTGGGGTGTGGGGATGGTTAAGAACATAACAAGAGGCCAGAGTCTTGGCTGGCCTCTGTAACCAGCAAGGCTGCAGCCCTCCCTGGTGTGAGTCTCCTCAAAGCCGGCCTCTCCGACTGGGCCAGGGAAACGGAGAGAAAGGCTGAGGCCATTGGCATTGGGGCTGAGGATGAGGACTCCAGACTTGGGGGTACAGGCGGAGTACTTCCCTTCCTGTCACACATTTCCACATCAGATCCCAGGTAGGAGGCTAACCAGGCCCCTGGAGCCTGAAGAAGGGACACCACCCCCCTTCTCCAGCTTGGCTGTACCGATCCTGTGTGTGCTGCTAGGTGGGAGCATAGGACTGTTGGACCGGGTGTCATACATTTTGTCCTTAGCCCAGGGACAGGGACCTGAAAAGGAAGAGCGGTACCCTACTTGGAAGTGGGTAAGAGCATCACAAGGGGCGGTCTCTCGGGTGCAGCAGACCTGAAGGAGGGCTTCTGGGTCCAGGGGGGAGATAAGGAAGAACAGTGTGGCTGGAGATGAAGGCGCTGGGGCAAACTGAGGGAGGTCCTGCCCTCAACACTGCTAATAATAGCAAGAACAACAGCAGCTGCTAGTCAGAGCCCTGGCCCTACAGGGCTTCCTGTCGCTATCCCCACTCACTCAGAGAGGGGGAAGCTGAGGCCCAGGAAGCGTGGGGAGTTGTTTAAGGCTACAGAGGTGAGTCAGTGGCAGGTCAGGATTTGAACCCCTCAGCTCCTGAGGATAGCCTGTTAGCTTTAATTGTTTATACTTATTTCTTGTTACAGCCAATAAAGCAAGCCAGAAGGCCTAGTGGGTGTTGCTACTTGGTCAGTTATGACTCGGCTAGAATGCCTAAGGCCTGGACCTGGACCACCCACTACTCAAAGATGTCGGGGCCTTCCTCTGCTGCAGCAGGAAGCCTGTGTTCTGGATGCAGAGCAAAACCACTTAGACCCCAGGAAGATTACTCAGAACTAGCTGCCAGCCTGGGGCACCGAGACTAACCCTCTGCACACTCCAGTCCCCCCTCTAACTGCTCAGTGTTTACAGCTGGGGACAAGACCCAGCTTCCAGCAAGACCTGGTCAGGTCGTTCTAGGGCAGAGAGGAGCAGCAGCAGGGAGAGAAAACCAAAGGCTCCCTGGAGGAGGGAGCAGCAGCGACTGGGAGGCCGGAAAGGATGCAAGCTGAGGCTCCTGGTGTCAAAGGAGCCAGGTCGCATGAGGAACAGAAAGGAAGACCGGATGGTTTTTGTTTGGTTGGGGTTTTCTTGGGGGGGCGATGTGTGTGTGCGCGCGTGTGCGTGTGCGTGAGTTGCTGGGGATCGAACCTAAGATCTGTATGCTAGGCAAGTGTTCATGTGTGGCCTTATTGGAGCACGGAGAGCCTAACAGAGCCCAGGAGGCCCTCCGAGGCAGAAGCCGTGGGTCGACCACGCCCCTCTGAATCCCCGCCCACACACCAAGAAGCCCCGCCCCACCGGGTCCCGCCCACCCTCAGGCCCCGCCCCTGCGCCCTCGCGCAGGTAGGGAAGAGGCGGAGCGCCGGCGCCCAGCCTCGGTGGAGCCGCCGCCCAGCCGTGCTGCCCGCTCAGCTCGCTGCCGCTTCCCGGGACGTGGGGACTCTGAGAGGTGAGCTCGGGTCCACTAGGCCGCGGGAGTCTGGGGAGTCCCGGAGCTGCCCGGGACGGCCGCGGGGAGGGTCGGGGGCTGCGCGCCCTGCGGAGCGCCCTGGAGGCCCAGGCTGGACTCTGTGCCCGCTGGGCCGCTGGATCCCACCCGCAGATCCCCGGCCTCACCGGGACCAGGACGCCCGAGGGCTTCCCCGGGGTACGGTCACCAGACGTCCCGGCGCGTGGTTTGCACTAAAGTTTAAAAGCCCGGGGAGGAAGAGGGCACTGCCTAGTGTTGGAACGTGCGTGCGGCCCCGCCTTCCACCCCCAAATCCCTTTTAGACCTCTTAAACTCTGCTCCCCTTTCTCCCGGGCGAACTCCCGGAGCCCGGGCCCTAAGTTTGTGCGTGGAGCGTCGCCGAAGTGGAAACAGGTGCGGGGGTGGGAGGGTGGGGGGGGTCCACCGGGGTGGACTGGGGTGGACCGAAGCGCAGAAACTGTGTTCGGGAATAAACCTGGTTTGTGGAAGGAAGGTTTGAGGAATTGGGCCCCCCAGCTGATGTTTCTGTGTTGGGTTAAAGGTTAGGGAGCTGTAGGAGCTCTAGGATCTGTAGGGCCCAGGCCTCTTCCTCCAGGGGGAGGAACCCAGGTCCATGCCTTGACCCAGCTCCAGGAAACACTGAGTCTGTATGGTTGGAGCTTACAGAGCGAAGGTGATGTGTATCTGAGGAATTGCCCCACAAGTGGAGTGGCAGCTGTTTCTCAACCGGCTAGGTTGGGGGGTTCCAGCTTGCGTGTGTGTGGGGGAGGGGGTGTGTGTGGGGGGGGTGTGGGTGTGTGTGGGGGTGTGGGGGTGTGATCTGCTGGTGGAATAGAGTCCTCAGTGTCTGTGCTGTGCTATTGTGACTCTGTAGGTCGGGGAGATGAAACTTGGTTTTGAGCAGGGGTTCTCATGGGGGCGGTTTTGCTTGCTAAGGGTATCTGCCGATGCCTGGAGACATCTTGGCTATCACTAATCAGGAAGGAAGCACATGTTGCCAGCATGTTGTGGCTGAGACCTAAGATCCCCCTACAATGCACACACAGGTCAGCCCCACAGCACAGAATTGGGCCCCCCCAAAAGTCACTACTGAGAAACCATGCTGTAACCGGGTCCATCGGGGTACTGCTTATGAATTCTTCTCCCTGCCTCAGTTTCTCCAGGGGCTGTGGGAAGAACCAGGACGAATCTCAATGAGACGAGAGGGAGGTAAGGGGGTGTAAGGGCAGTCTTTGCCCTGGCAAGTGTCCTGCTTGGATGCTACAAGTCTGTCTTTTGCCTGCTGGCTCCTGGCCCGTTGGTGGAGGAGCTGGGAACAGGGGCTTTCTCAGAGTGCAGGCCTGGAGTACTTCACCTAGGATAGCTCAGCACACAGGAGAAGCCTAGGGCTAGCCAGAGTAACCCTTGAGTTCACATATCCCTGGAGATGGAGGAAGGGCAGGACCAAGCTCTGCTCCCACAGTTTCCCAAAGCTGGACAAGCTGAGGCCTCATGGATGGGTGATGCCATGTGACCAACTGGAATTTTCCTTCTAAACACAGAACTAACTCTTCTGGTTATTTACACCAGGAAAGCTTCATCCAGGGAATAACGGATCTCCTAATTCCCCATGGCTACCCGCTCTTTCCTTCCAGCTTGCCTCTGTGGTGTTACGAATCCTAGTCCAGTTGGATTCCCGCCCTGTTGTATTTGCTGTGTGGCAGTGAAGGATGAAGGCTGTTAAAGCCGTCCTAACAGAGCCCCCTTGGGATGACCAAAAACTGTTGTGTTGGGCTCCTGGTCTCCTGGGCTCCTAGCTTTCTGGGAATGGAGGTGGAGGGTGTTGCTAGCTAGGTAGGGCAGGGCCAGAAGAGGCAGCCAGATCCTTTCTCCCCAGTCACTAACATTTCCATCTCTGCTTGTCCTGTTTCAGACTTCTTGCTTTGGAGCCCAGTAGAGCGAGAAAGGAGGCAAAGGGGTCTTTGATTGATTGGTTGATTTTGGCCGTTTTACCATAAAAGTCTGCTGTGCCACCAGATCTGGCGGTACGTGCTTTGAAATCCCAGCATTAGAGTTTGTTACCCTCAGCCATAGAGTGAGTTTGAGGCCATTCTGGACTATATGACAGAATCTGTCTCAAAATACCAGACCAGACCTTTTCAACTGGACATAACTTAAAGTAGTTACCCCTGATGTATGTGCCTCTGAAGGCAGAAAGCTAAACACCCAGACTTCCTCAAAGCCACCCACCCCAAACCTTGCTCCTTCTGTTCAGTGGCCCCCTCCCCCCACACCTTGTATACACTCTGCTGCCTGGGAAGGAGGCTTCTAAAGAGCTGAAAGAGCCGGGATAAATCACAGCAGCAAGCTCAGGAGGAACCCTGGGCTCTCGGTCCTGCTTTGGGCTCACTGATACATTTCCTGTGACCTAAACTATGGACATTGCCTCTGTGTGTGTGTGTGTGTGTGTGTGTGTGTGTGTGTGTGTGTGTGGTGTGTTTCCTGCATGTATGTCTGTGCAGCTTGTGTATGCTTGATGCTTGCTGAAGCCAGAGGAAGGTGTGGGATCCCCTGGAACTGGAGTTACAGGTGGTGGTGAGCTGCCATGTGGGTGGTTGCTGGGAATTAAATCCAGGTCCTCTGGAGGAGCAGCCAGTGCTATTAACTGTGGAGCCATCTCTCCAGTTCCATTACTTGTATAAACTGTGTCTCAGACAGGCATCAGGATGACAGCAGGAAAAAGTCAAAATGTGTATGCTTGTCTTCTTGTGACTTGATGCTGTCCTCTGGGCCTGGGTCCCCTCACACAGCATATGGGAGCTGGGTGTTCTTCAGGCAGTCCCCCAACCCCCAAACCCAACCCAACGTGTCCCTTGAGACTCGTGGGATCCTGCCTAGGTATTGCCCCATTGCCTGAGGGGATTTCCAAAGTGACCTCACCATCTGCGTTGTTGGGAGCAGCTCCTAGTTTCCCGTCCAGCTCAGACAGGCTGGGGGAGGAGGGCTCGGACTCAGCACTCTCGAGTGCTGGCTGACCTCAACAGCCAGCACGGCCCTGGGACAGGGACACTGCTAGGACGGGCAGCTCTTGGCACACAGGCAGCCTCACTAGAAGAGCCAGCCTTGCTGTTGGGAAGAGTGAAGGTTTTTCTAGGACTGCCCCCAAGTATCCTTGGTCTCCCCAGGCAACAAGCTCACATAAAGAAAAACCTTCTCCACATCTTTGGGGAGCTATGGAGAGTTGCTGGGTGTCACCTCCCTTGACCAAGATTTAGTCGGGGGTGGGGAGGCCCAGGTGCAAACATTTGAGGTTTAAAAGCTGCTGGAAGGCAGTTTCAGTCTGTCTGTGCCCGTCCCGCATAGTGGCTTGAGCCAAGTGAGTCCTGGCAGGGTGTGAGATAGACACAGTGGTTAACCAGACGGGCAGGTGATTCCCAAGCTCAAGGACCAGGAGGCAAGATATTGGGGCAGCAGACTCGGGTCTGTGAGAGTGCCTCAGTTTCTCTAGATGTACAATGGAGGATTGTGGGTGGGGACACAGAAGTGAGCCATCATGACACTCCTGAGATTATTCGTGTTTGGAGAGAGGTTGCTGTGCATGGCACAGATTTGCATCTTTGGAGAGACCATGCCTTGTAGGCTCTCGGGGTGTCAGATGAGAAAGCACACCCAGGTCTTCTGAATCCTAAAAAGAGCTGTGTCTGAGGCAGAGAACCCCTTGGGGCTGGGGCTATGTTGCAGAGCCCTGCTCCTCTGCCTCAATAGGTGGCCACTGAGCCCATGTCCACAGTATCACAGCTAGTACAGGGGTGCTGTCTGCCCCGGTCCCTGGCACAGGATGCCTTTTCCCTCTCCAGGTGGGTCCCTGAAGGGTGGGGAATCTGCCATGGGATTCTGGGTAGAAACAGGACTGAAAACTGAAGGCTCAGCTGAGGCCTAAGGGACTTTATCAGCCGGGTGGCATAATAACAGCTGCCTCAGCCCTGCTTCAGTTAATGAGATAATGTTTGTGAAAGCCCTGATAAGCTGAGGAGTGCTCCCCCAAGCAGTAGGTGTTGCCACTCATAGGCACCTGTTCTGGATGGTGGAGGAGGGGTTCATGAGCCAAAGGTCTTTGCACTCAGTCTACTTAGAGTGAGCTGCCATTCCAGAGAAGTCCCTTTGCCGCGAGGCGTTTCATGTTCCCAGAGTGGTAGGTTGAAGAACTGGTGGAGAGGCAGCTCAGCAGTTGAGAGCACTGGCTGTTCTTGCAGAAAACTTGGATTCTATTCCCAGCATCCACACGGTGGCTTGCAGCCATCTATAATTCTGTTTCCAGAGCACCCAACACCCTTCCCTAGCCTCCACAGGCACTTTGTTTACCTATTGTGCAGACATACATGCAGGTAAAATACCCGTACACACACAGCAAAAGTAATAATAAAAGTAAATCTTTAAAAAAATTTTAAAAAAAGAGCTGGGCATTGGTGGTGCACGCCTTTAATCCCAGCACTTGGGAGGCAGAGGCAGGTGGATCTCTGTGAGTTTAAGGCCAGCCTGGTCTACAGAGCGAGTGCCAGGATAGGCTCCAAAGCTACACAGAGAAACCCTGTCTCGAAAAACCAAAAAAAAAAATAAAATAAAAATAAATAAATAAATAAAAATTAAAAAAAAGCTTGCCAGGTGGCAGAGGCGCATGCTTTTAATCCCAGCACCCAGGAGGCAGAGGCAGGTGGATCTCTGTGAGTTCGAGGCCAGCCTGGTCTACAGAGTGAGTTCCAGGTTAGCCAGAGCTACACAGAGAAACCCTGTTTGGAAAGACCAAAGCAACAAGCAAATAAACAAATAAGTAAGTAAGACCCTAGCAGGTTGCAGCTTCACCATTTTCTGAATGTGGGATCTAGATCTGGACTTAAAATTGTTGAGCCTTGATTTTTGTTTTCCCGCCCATCAGAAAGAACCCTGACACATGTCTCTTGGCTCATAAGTAGACCACGTGGGCCATGATGGTAAAGCTCAGATACGGGGGAAGAGCCATCAGTTAGCTATTGCTTGTGCATTAAATGTACAGGGTCTGCCCTCCTTGGAGTGAATGTCACCTCATCTCATAGCAGAGGGAACTGTGGCAGGGTAGCCAGGCCACATGTGAGCCCTGGCTCTGATTACCAGCCTGCCTCATTCTCCAACATTAGAGTCCTGCACTGCCCCAGAGTGAGGTGTGGGCAGAGTGGTGGGCGGTCACATTGAAGGTTCACCTGCTACGGACACAGCTTGGATTGTCCTGTGTCTAAGTGCCCTGTATCCCTGGTAAGCATTTGTGTCTGGGGCTAGCATCTTCCTAGGGAAGTAGGATGCCTCAGGGCAGAGTTCTGGGAAATCAAGTTTATTGGCTCCTTAATAACAGTTTACAAGCTGAAAAGTGTCTGGCTGGCATATTCCCTGTGGAGGGGCTCCTAGCCTGCAGAAACAGAACTGGGCAGGGTGCCCAGGGAGCTGGCTTGAGTATGTTGAGGATAACAACATAGGGCAACCCACAATCCTTTGTCACTTTTGAGTGGCCACACATGGCCTGGCCATTTTCTGTTTCTTGCTGAATGACCTTGGATGAGGGCTGTAGGATAGGGTGAGACTTTGTCTCTCAGTAGAGCACGCTGTGGTGAGCCCTGGTTATTGGTGACAGAGACATCCAGGTCTCAGACTTGGTGGGGGTGCTACATAAACAACAAATTAAGTTCAGAGATATTAAGTAGCTTCCTCAAGATCACACAGCAGAGCTGGGCCCATGACGCCACCCCCCCCCCCCAAGTCAGGCAGTTGCTTCATCTGCAGCCACACTCCAAGAAGGCAGGTGGAAACTGGGTGGGTGATTGATTTGAAAATATCAGACAAACCCCAACTGTGTGTATGCAGTGGTCACACCTTGGTGTCAGGGAACCCCAGAGAAGTCAAAAGCCCACTTTATTCAACGCCCCCCCCCCACCGCAGGCTGCTCTGCATCCTGCCCTAACCACTGGGCATGTCTCTTCTGGTTTTGAAGAGCAATGGAAACTCAGTTCCCAGTAGCCAAGGCTGCCATGACAAGCAGATCTTCCACACTGGAGCAAGCTCATCTTGATGTGGTAGCCAGTGTTGATGCTCTCTGTGGGGGCTTCCTGACCTCTGCCCTCCCCCCAGGAGGGGCAGCAGAGTATACAGTCTTAGGAGCCCAGACTGCTGAACAAAGCATCCAGCTACCCGTTTGCTGTTTTTGTACTGTCCCCTAAAGCTGTCTGTCTGTGGTCAGCATCTCAGCAGCCCTGTGACCTCCTGCCACTTGCCTGGGGTGTGATAGGACTCTGTACTGGGTTCTATTCAAGGAACCTTCATCTTTACTCTGTTGCTGGGGGCGCAGGGTGGGGGGGGGGCTGCCTCCAACCGCAGCTTCTAGAGGAGCTTTGAGCTGGGGACTCCAGGCTGCATACCCATTTCCCAGTATGTTAGCAAGCAGCGTGTGTGTGTGTGTGTGTGTGTGTGTGTGTGTGTTGCTGTAATGGAATCCAGGGCCACTCATGCTCATTTGTTGCTGCATCTAGAGCCTTAGGGATACAGAACTTGCCCTCCACCCCCACTTGCCTGTTCCTAGGACTAGAGTTGCCCCAGAGGAGCTGGCTAGTGGTCCAGAGAAAGCCCGGAGAGATGGGGGCAGAGGGGAGGATAGGCGAGCAGGCTCCACGCCTACACATTGTACTGCCTACACATTGTACTGTCACACTTAACGTTCTGCCGTTGGCAGCCCCCTGGAACCTGGCACCCGCTTCCCGTGTCTGTGGCGGGCTGTGATGCCAGGTTGCTCTAATTGGGTCAGAGGGAGCCCAGAGCTTAGGGTCTAATGAGGGAAACCCCAAAGAAGTCAGCAGGTTGCCAAATCCTTGAACGTGCTCCTGCAGGTCTGGTCTTGTGAAATGAGTTTGGCACAAGCCCTGGGCAGTGAAGGGGGAAAGAGGTGGGGGTTCGGTGGTGGGGAGGCCTGCTGCTTGTGAGAGCTGTGCAGGGTGCGAACCCGCAAAACCATTTGTCTTCTTTTGTGGTGGCCACCAGGCACAGGCCAGCCGAGTGTGCTGACTTGGTACTAGCAGCTGCTGCTCCCTGCCTCTGGGGCAAGGCAGGTGGGGAAGGAACAGAGCGAGCGCTTTCTCCTCCTCTCTGTGGTCCTTGCCACCACGCCCACTCCCTGCCTTAGGACCCTTCCCAGGTCCTGTCCTGAGACCTCGTGTCAGCCCTTTTACATTACTGCCTTTGGCTCCACAGTGAGTCACTAGCCTCGTGGGACCAATTTGGAGACTTCTTAGATGACAGCTGTCTTACATGGGCTGTCCTTTCAGGACCATCAGAGCTGGAGAATTTTGGGAGGTCAGCAACAGTCGCTTTTTTTCACAGGGGGTTGCAGCAGTAGAGGGTTCCGCTTCCTCTTTGCAGCTTTCTAAAAACTCAGAGGTTCCCAGCAGGGCCCCGGGAGGGAGAGACTGTGCAGTTTTGGTTTCTGTGGCAGGGAAACCAGTCGGGGAGAGAAGTTGCTTCCTTGCCCCCAGCCCACACTGTCATCATCTGTGACTCAGCAGGGACTTGGCATGGGCGTGTGGCCCGTCTGCCCCCACCCCCTCCTCCTCTGCCCACTCTCTGCACGCTCCAGGACTTGCCCACAGCCCAGAGCTGGACATGGCTTCTGGGCCAGGTGTGGGTTACGTAAGTCCTCTGTTTAGGTGACTCGTAACAGTCGTATTCAGTGGTGAATAAGGGTCTTCCCTCTTTCCCTGAAAGGGAGGGGGCTACTCGCTTCTTGTCCATCGGCCCCTGCCTCTGCCCCCATTTCTGGCCGTATGTGGCCTTGGCTCTGACATCAGGCTCCCACGCCTTTGGGGTTACCACTGTGGAGCCACCTTAACGCCCTGGCTCCTCAAGTCGACAGAGCTTAAAGGAGTAGGGAGTTTATTAATAAGAATGTTGGGAAGATTAGAGGAAGGGACTCAGGTCAGACCTGTGGTCCAGGTGGACCCTCTCCTGGAGCGGAGTGGGAGCACAGTGGCACCAGTGGCACCTGTGTGATATGGGAGGGGCACCCTGCATAGTGTGGTGGGGGGGCACTCCCTGGGGGTGACCTTGCCTACCATGCTACCATGCCTGGGTTGGACCTTTCTCATTTGGGAGTGGCCAGGCCCCACCCTTTGTGGGGAAACCGGATTCTCTGGGCATTCCGGGCAGTTTGTGTTCCTAATCCGGGCCACCACCGCTGGATGGGAGGTGCCATCTGAAGGCTCTCGGGAGAGCATGCTGACCCTGGTGGAGGACATGGAGGCCATCTATCAAGGGCACCTGGGACGATTTCAGTGTGGCTCTGCATTCTTCCTCTGTGTCTGCCCTGCCCCCACTCCTGCTGGATACCACTCTAAAGGAAGAGGAAACGGTGACCCACCCTCAACCCTGGCTGTTAAATCCAAGCCCATCTCTGGGGCTCTGGCTGGAGACTTTTTGTAGGGAAGGCTTCTCCCTAGAAGTTAGACCAGGATCCAGGTGGCAGAGGCTACAACCCTAGCCGTGGCCCCTTCCACCCACACCCATGGGCCGCAAGCCTGGGGTCTTGGAGAGCTCAGCGGATATGACTGTGGGCAAGAGGAAGTCTGCTCCCAGGATGTCACAATTTCCTTTGCAGTGAACTAGCATTTCTGGGGGCGGGAGATAAGTGGCCGGTAGGGCGGCTCCTACTTTTTTTTTTTTTTTTTTTTTTTTTTTTTTTTTTTTTGCTTAGCCTCTGTGGCTTGTCATGGACGTAGGTCACACAGGAGCCGAGAGTGAATCTGCTCATCCCCACTGATGTGCCAGGCAGTCCTGGGAAGGGTTGGGGTCACCCCTACACAGGTCGGGGCAGAGGGATCAGAAGTTCTGGGAGAAAGTGGTAGGGAAAACCGTCATTATCTGGGCTGAGTTGTCACCTTGTCTAACTGCCAGTGAGCAGAAAGGGAAACTGAGCCACAGGGATTCAACTCCCTATGGTCCATCGAATTTGGTGCCGTCTTTACAGGTGATGGTAGAGGCTTTCCTGGCATGGGACTCCTTACCAGCCCCGCCTGCCCCGCCCCTGCCATCAAACTTTAAGATTGTCCCAGAGGTTGTGAACTTCCCTGGTCCTATGGCCATAATCATGTCTGCCTTTTCCATTTGGTGATTAGCACAGAGAGCAGCACAGGGGCATGGGGGCACCAGGGTGTACATTGGGGTCCCCAGCTGGAGTGGCTTGGCCTCTGAGGGCATCTCCTCTAAAGGGAAAAGAGTATTTATGGCTAGCCAGGGAACTAGGCCGCTGGGCCTCATCCTCAGCCATCACCCAGTAGCCTCCGTCCAAGCCCTACAGTGGGGCGGGGCAGGGTGAGTAAGTGACCTCTAGAGTCAGCTGCAAGATTTGAGAGAGGGCCTCTGCCCAGCATCTGTGCAGACTCAGGTCATCCCCAGCTGCAGACCCCCACCCTCCCCAGACGCCTCCAGTTAGGACTCCATGGGTGTGAGGGTAGAGCAGGGGACTCCTGCTGTCAGACAGAGCCTTGGGATGCTCTGTGAGGTGTGTGAGGTCAGGTCCGGTGGTCACAAGGCAGGCTTCTTGGAGGTGACACTCCTTAAAGAAGCAGGTGGGGGGGACATGACAGTTGTGCCCGGGGTTCTGGCAGGGCTGCCGGTGCTGAGGGTAGGGTGGTGTACAGCAGCCCAGGGGTCACACAGGTCCTGACCCTGGGCACGCTGCCCAGCTGGACCATCACCCTGACTCTGAGCAACAAGATATCTGGACGAAGAATGGTTCATTTTCTGGGTTAAGTCTCCTCCAGAGACTTCCATGGTCTGTGCTGCCACTAGAGGCCATATTGGTATCTGTGACCTGTGCTGCACGCCTTTAATCCCAGCACTCAGGAGACTGAGGCAGGTAGATCCCTGTGAGTTCGAGGCCAGCCTGGTCTACAGAGCGAGTGCCAGGACACCCATGGTTACACAGAGAAACCCTGTCTAAAAACAAACAAACAAACAAAAAACAAAACAAAAGAAACAAAAATTCGACAAAGATGCTGAAGTGTGATCTTCACTGTTGGTGGCTTCTGGGGGAGGAAGCTGGCCACTGGGAATTCGACCATGCTCCAGTGAATACATGGGCAACACGAATTAGACTTGGTGGGGTTTTGGAGGGGAGGGTGCAAGGGGGAGGGTGAGCCTAGAAGGAAGGGGAAGTGAGCATGATTGGGGTGCTGCCTGCCCCTCCCCATCGGTGCCAGTTTCCCAGGGTAATGCCTGCCTGATGCCCTCTCCCTGCCCTCTGGTCCCAGATGGTTGCCAAGCTGAGGAGCTTCTGTGTAGAGGCCCCAGGTGAGGCTGTTGTCCTGGAGTTATCCCTAACAGTGTCCTCATGTGACTACCAGTGCTCCTCGGAGTCTGCCAGTCCAACCCCCAGTGTCTTCCATCTGTGATCTCAGAGGGCTGAGGGACAGGACTCCTGACACCTTGGGGTGATGGAGCCAAAGCCGAGGTGACTGGTCCCGCTTAGAGAAGCAGTGATGCCCTGGGCCAGCTCTGCCTCAGCTCTTCAAAGCCCCCTCCCCACCCAGTGCTCTGCACCTGCAATGTGGAGAGTTCTACTGCCCCAATACAGAATCAAAACCTAGGAGGCCCAGAGCAGCTCTTGCTTCCCGCTGATCCACAGTAGCCTCTGGACAGCACAGGCTCTGCCAGTCATGCCTTGAAAATCACTAGGATGCTACACCATGATTCCTTTTATGGGTGACTCTCTGGCCCCATCATGAGGGTCTTCCAGCCCAAAATGTACCCTGGAAAAGAGGTTGCCAGACTCCCAAGGTGGCCTCACACCTACTGTCTCTGAGCTGCACCCCTTACCTGCGGTGTAAGCTTGAGTAAGTTAATCAACCCTTCTGAGCCTCCATTGCCCACCTACAAATCAGAAGTGTGATTATGTCCCTCTTGGAAGATATGTTTGGAGGGACAGTGCTTGTGGAGGGCTGGGCCAGGCCTAGCACATGTGGCACTGTGATACTTCCTGGTAGCTCCTGGGGCTTACTCCAAGGAGGCTCGAGGTACTCCTCTGCCTTGTTTATAATGTGTGCCCCAACAAGGCTTCCTAAAACACAGACACCGTGGTGCTCTCTTTCAAATGGTTAATGTTATGTTCATGTTGTGTGGATTTTACGTCAATAAAAACACACACAGCAGAACAGGTCCCTGTATCTTGAACACTGCCGTAGTATCAGGCTGACTATTGGAAAATAAATGTGTTTTTATTTGTAGTGCTGGCATATATGGCAGGCACCATACCTCTGAGCCCCTTTTCTTTCTCTGTGTGTACTCGCCTGTGGGCGGGGTGTGTTTATGAGGGTGTGTCTGTCGTGACACATATGTGGAGGTCAGAAAACAGTCTTGGAAGTCAGTCCTCCACCTTCTGCCTTGTTTGAGACATGATCTCTTTGTTGTCTGCTGTGTGTACACCAGGCTAGCTGCCCCTCAGGCATCTGAAGGCCCTCTGTCTCCGCCTCCCAGTCTTGCTGGGATAACAGGTGCTGTTGTTGGCTCTGCTGGGTTCTTCACGCTTGCATGGCAAGCATTGTATTGATTATGTCATCCCTGGCCCTGTGTGTGTGTGTGTGTGTGTGTGTGTGTGTGTGTGTGTGTGTGATGAGCCTGAGCCTGCCAAAGAACAACCTTGGGTGTGTCATTCCTCAGGGACCACATACCTTTTTTGTTCTTTTTTTTTTTTAAGATAATTTATTTATTTATTATGTATACAACATTCTGCTTCCATGTATATCTTCACACCAGAAGAGGGCACCAGATCTCATGACAGATGGTTGTGAGCCACCATGTGGTTGCTGGGAATCGAACTCAGGACCTCTGGAAGAGCAGTTGGTGCTCTTAACCTCTGAACCATCTCTCCAGCCCCCTTTTTTGTTTTTAGACAAGGTCTCTCACTACCTTGGAACATGACCAAGTAGGCGGGGCTAGCTGGCCAGCAAGCCCCGTGGGTCTCTTCCTGCCTCCATTGGTCCAGGGCTGGGATTACAGACCCATATTACCATGCCCAGCTCAGGCTCCACACTGTACAGAAAGTACTTTAGGACTGAGCCCATCTCCCCACCCCAGACAGTAAATCTTAGTAGAAGACAGGGTTAGGTAGATGCTGCTGGGGCTGGAGAAGTGGCTCAGTGGTTCCATTCCCAGCAGTCACATGGCGACTCGAAGCTATCTGTAACACCAGTTTCAGGGCATCCAAAGCCCTCTTGTGGCCTCTGGGCACCAGGCATACATAAAGGCAAAACACTGGCACACATTTGTTTCAAAAGTGCTTGCCACACAAGCCTGACAGCCTAGGTTTGATGGCAAGTACCAACAATGGAGGAGAGATTAAATTGATTTTTAAAAGTCAATAACTGTGGGACTTGTGAATTAAAGTTCTAGTGAGCTGGGAGTAGTGGTACACACCTGTGATTCCCCACACTCAGCAGGTAGAGGGCAGAAACATCAGGAGCTCAAGATCATCCTCAGCTACCAGCAAGTTCAAGGCCAACCTAGACTGCATAAGATCTTATCTCTAAAGGATAAAAGACCCTTTTAAAATAATAAAAAAAAAGACTAGAGGCAGACCTTCATGCCTGGCTCCACTGAAGCCCTGGAGCAGACCTTGTCTGAGTGGTGGTAGGTTGGTACCCCAAGTTTGATGGCCACGTGGACCTTGGCTGGACCAGCACTATGAAGGGTCCTCACTCTGGGACTCCTCCTGTCCGTCCTATGGGAGACAGGAGAGGTCAGGGAAATGGGGTGATTTGGAGGTTGGCCTGTCCCCTCTAACCTGCCCTTCTGTTCTCATAGGTTGGCTGCTAAGACTGCTGTCCTGGCTGACCTACAGCCATCTGTCGCTCCATCTGCCCACTGTGGCCCCAGGAGCAAGGAAGGGAGTGGAGTATGGTTTAAGACACCCTCCAACAAGCATAGAAGCACGGGCCCTGCACACAGCTGAAGGTAGGAAGCTGGTGGCTAGGTGGTGGCTGGGTGGGTGGCCTCAGGTGCCCCTACTTGTTTGGTTTAGAAGACAGTCAACTCAGCTTCAGAAAAGAACACATGCCTGGAGCCAGGGCTGGAGCTGCTCAGGCATCCAGGTTGAGCCAGATGATGACCAGGGATCAGAGGGGCATGGGATGTGTGCAGGCTGAGACCCAGCATCCTTGGAACCCAGGACCTGCACGTGCCAGACTGATGCACTGACCTCTCCACAATCTTTAGCTGTTTGGTTTTCTTTTTATGTTGTATGTTTTGAGACCGGGCTTTGCTATGTAGCCCTAGCTAACCTTGAACTCCCAGCAGTCCTCCTTTCTCAGCTTCCCAGATGCTGGGTTTACAGACATGTGCCTCCATGCCTGGCTTTTTTCTTTTTCTTTTAGTTTTTGTCAATGTGTATGTGTGTATTCTGTGTGTGCAGGCGCCTGTGGAAGTCAGAAGGCATCCGATGGCCTGGAACTGGAATTATAGGCTATTGTGAGCTACCTGATGTGGTGCTGGGAACTGAACTCAGGTCCCCTGGAAAAGCAGCCGGTGTTCTTAACCACTGAGCCATCTGCCTGCTCTTTCTTTCTTTCTTTCTTTCTTTCTTTCTTTCTTTCTTTCTTTCTTTCTTTCTCCTCTTTTTCTTCAATACAGTCTCAAGTATTGAATCCCTTGAATTCTTTGTGTAGCCCAGACTGTGCCTCCAACTCTCAAGTTTTCCACACTTATTTATTTATTTTGTGTGTGTGTGTATTTACATGCTACCACAATGTACCTATGAGGCCAGAGGGTGATTTATACAAGAGACAATTCTCTCCTTCCACAGGGGGGTTCTACAGGGCACACTGGTGTTGTCTGATGGCAAGCACCCTTACCCTCTGAGCCTTCTCACCAGCCTTGGCTCTAACTCACGATCCTCCTGCCTCGGCCTCCTGAGTGCTGGGTTTACAGATGTGTGCCACTATGCCCTATGTGAGTGACATCTTCACTTAAGATAATGCTTTCAAGGTCACAGCCTATTTCAGCACCTCAGTTCTTTTTGCAATGAGCGGGCGTTAAGATGAGGACATTGTATGAACCTGCCCCATTCTGTCTATCCAGTCCTCCATTGACGGGCATTTGGTGGTTGTCACCTCAGCTCTGGTGAATACACTGCTGGGGACATTCCTGCACAGTGTCTGCACACTGTGCTTGAGGAATGTTTTGGGAGTCCCTAGGAGGGAGAATGTTGTTCTCTTTGTTATGTAAGTGAAAGCGTGGGGGGGGCGTGTGCAATGGCTCAGCCCTCTCATTGAGACAAGCCAAGACCACTTGCCGGTCCAGCTGGGGCGCCCACCTCCAGCTGAGGGGCCAGAGATGCACAGTCAGAACAAAGCTGGTGGGGTCAGGAAGCAAATGGGCCCGTAAGCCGCATGGAGGAGCTTGGCCTAGAAGAATAGGATCTTGGAACTGAGCAGAGACAGGCATGATTTTTTCATTTAAGCCCATTGGAAGGAACTTAAGGGCAGCAGATGGAGGGTTGGGGAGACTGAGGTGAGAGCAGGCTAGCAGGCTGTGGAGAAGGGTAAAGATGGAGAGAGCTAGGGGCCCAGAGAGAGGGCGCGGCGGTCAAGAGGACCTGGTGTAATTCCCAGCACCATTGCCCTCTTCTGGCCTCCGTAGGCACCAGGAAATATATTACAAATGTGCATAAAGTATATGTAAGCAAAATACTCATACATATAAAATAAATAAATTAAAAAATAAAAGTAAAAGCTATTGAGAGCTAGAAATTGGGGCTCCACACATGGTGGCTATGGAACACACACACACACACACACACACACACACACACACACACACACACACACACACGCACGCACGCACGCACGCACGCGCACACACACATGCACGCACGCACACCACACACACACCACACACACACACACACACACACACGCATGCACTTTGCACATTTGTTGCCTCCTACTGAGCTTCCCAGAGCTACAGGGACAGAAACAGACAACGGGTGGGTGCCCCGTCTGGGAGCCATCTTAAGGGAATGGGGTTCAGTGGCCTGGCCCAAGCAGGGAAAGTTTCCCTAAGGCAATCGACCACCTCCTCTGTACAGGGCCACCTGTCCAGATCCATTGAAATTCTCAGAGCTGGTGTTCTTCACGCCAGCCTCCTGCATGTAGTACTTTGTATGTAGTACTTTTTACACACCCACACAGTATGATCCACGCTGAACAAAATGTCCTGTATAACCATCCATCAGGAATTGAGTCTTGGTGTGTTCCATTCAGTGAGGACTTTTCTGTCCTCAAAGATGTCTGTGTGCTCCCCAGGGAGCCGGCTTCACACCCGACCTGAGAACCTCAGCTGCTTTGAGAGCCTATGCCTGTTTGCTGGAGCACAGAGGCTGCCCTGAGGGACGGCCCCAAGCTTATTTTCTGCTTTGCCTGCTCAGTCTTTTGTTCGGTGAGCATGAATCACCTTTGTTAGAATATTTTGTCACTGTGGAAAAAGAAGTAGCAGGGCTGGAGATGAGTCTCATTGAGGAGAGGGCTTGCCCAGCATGAGTAGAGCACTGTGCTTGATCCCCAGCAGATAATCCCAGGGCAGGCGGGAGAAGCAGGAGATCTAGGAGTTCACAGTCACTCTTAGAAACACAGCATGGGGCTGGAGAGATGGCTCAGGGGTTAATTGAACTCTGCTCTTCCAGAGGACTTGAGTTCAATTCCCAGCAACCACACAGTGAGATCTGGTGTGCTCTTCTGGTGTAAAGGCAAAACACTACATACCTAGTTAATTAATTAAAAAAAAAAAAGAAAGAAAGAAAGAAACACAGTAAGTTCATGGCTAGCCTGGGATGAAGCCTGCTCCTAAAGGAAAGGAAAACATGAGAAATAACTGGCCTGTAGCAGTTTCAATTATCTTTCTCTTCTCTTCTCTTTTCCTAACAGATGTAGCCCAGGCTAACCTAGTCCAGGCTGGTTAATCCAGAATATTAAACTCACAATATTCTCTCCTCAGTTTCGAGCACTGGGATTACAGGCTTGTACTAACCACTCAGAGGCATGCTGAGTGGCTGAGGCTGGCCTTGAACTCCTGGGCCCAAATAATACTCCCTCAGCCTCCTGAGCAGCTGGGATTATAGGTGCTTTCGCTTAACTTTGAGGAGGAACTAGGCAGCCTTGGGAGACCTGCATGGTGGGTTTCTCTTTCCTCTGGGACTTAGGCAGAGCCACCACTCCTGTGCATGACAAGGCCTGCTTCCCCAGGAGAAGCACCTGCTCTGGACAGTTGACCCCGGGTGGCAGCAGCTGGTGCCTGCCCAGCAACACTGAGAGCTCCAGTTGGCAGTTTGGCGTGCTTGGTTGTCTGGAGCATTCCTGTCCATTGAACATGCCCACAAAGACCAAGGAAGGGTCCTTTGTCCAGGCCCATCCTATGGCCCCTGACCTGCTCTGACCACACTCACTCTTTATCGTTCACTAAAGCAGAGAAACCAGAAAGGGACTCAGGAGGTGGGGGGAGGGTCAAGGTCCTCCTCACCCCTGCTAGTCAGAAATGCAAATGAAAGTCAGAAATAGACCCCGATTTCCTCTGGCAGCCCAGATGTGGCCTAGCGGTGTGGGGCAGGCTGGTGCTGGCCCTAGGCTGCCTTCCCTGCTTCCATGATCCCCAACCCCCTCAAGTCCTGCCTCCTCTACATGCCTGTCCTCCCTGTCTCCCTTCTAGCGTCATCGTGTCCACCATGGCCTCAGCTGACAAGAATGGCAGCAACCTCTCTGCCTCGTCTGGTAGCCGCCTGCAGAGCCGGAAGCCACCCAATCTATCCATCACTATCCCACCGCCAGAGGCCCAGGCCCCCAGTGAGCAGGATGGCATGATTCCTGAGGTGAGAGGCGCACAGAACCTTCTGGATGGCTGCACTTTCTAGACACGCCCATCCTTCATGGTCCCCCTGGCCGTCCTGCAGCCTCATCGTGGCCTTGAAATATTGTAGGGAGTGAGGCTTTGAACTCTGAAACTTTGGGAGCTCCGTCGCTTGGTGGCCTAGGAACAAAGAACACTGTCCTCAAGAAAAGGGCTTATTGGCAAGCATAGTTTCTGGTTGTTTACACTTCTCCTCTCTGGCCCTGGCTGGCCTCTTCTGAGGGGGTGTGGGCTGTCTGTGGTGGCCTGAGTGGGTGCAGGGTCCCACAGTGCCAGCAACCCACCCCCGTAGTGCCTGGCTTTTGGGGGGATGGGTCAGTGTTTCTGTCCATTTGGACTCCTGTCCCATAAAGACTTCATTGAGAACAGGCCCCAGATAGCGTGGGCTTTGCACACAGCCCAAGACATAAAGGGGAGCTATGTTGGGGCCACCCACTCACCCTGCAGGCTCTGTGGGACATGTGAAAAGAGGCGAGACCATCCCAGATCACGAGCAGATCATGTATGTATAGGGAGTATTTGCTGGGACTCACTGGAAAACATTAGGTGTTTTATTTATTTTTTGAGACAGGGTCTCATGTAGCCCAGGTTAGCCTCGAGCTTGCTACGTAGTCAACAATTTACTTCGAACATCTGCTCTTTCTGCCTCTACTTTCTGAGCGCTGGGGTTGCTTGTGTTCAGAGCTGCATCTGGTGTCTGCAGTGGTGGCATGGAACCCAAGGCCTTATGTATGCTGGGCCAGCACTCAACCAGCTTGAGCTACAGCCCCAGACCTTGCTAGAAAACACTAGAAAATGTTCACTTCAAGTTCAGAATGAAGGACTTGTGGAAGGAGGGGGCGAGGCTCAGTGGTCTGGTATTAACGTGGCCTAGCATGCTACGGGTGTGGGTTCTGTCCCCAACACTCCAGTGAAAAGGAGGGAATGGGCCAAAAGCAGCTGGCTGATGAGCGGGCCATGCACTCAGCACATGTCCTCCTCGCCATCCCACAGAGGCCCAAGAACCCAGCCTACCTGAAGAGTGTCAGCCTCCAGGAACCCCGAGGACGATGGCAGGATGGCACAGAGAAACGCCCTGGCTTCCGCCGCCAGGCCTCCCTGTCCCAGAGCATCCGAAAGTGAGTACCTGGGCCCCACCTGGACACCCAGCAGCCTGCACATTCTGGGCACCTGGTCTTTCACAGGGCCTGTGTCCCTGTTCCAGAAGGCATAGATAGTAAGAGACAGCTTCCCGCAGAGGTGGAGTGCCAGCTTCTAACTGATGGAGACAGGGCAGCCTGTCTCCTGTGTGCCTGTCAGGAAGTTTCACGGCATGCTGTAGAGGGCCTCTGGAGGCCTTCCCAGTTCCGTTCCTCATGATGCATGGAGCCTTCTCTCTAAGCCTGGTCACTGAGCTGTAGCTGGGAACTCCGTGAGGCTCAGGGAAGCTGATTCCCCAGGACCCTGAAGGTATATGGTACAGCAGGTGGTTTGCCTTACACACACACACACACACACACACACACACACACACACACACACACACACACACACACACACACGGGAAAACTCGTGCTATCACCCTCCAGCCACCTCTCCCCCTCCCTGTACCACTTTCCCTAAACACGTGCACATTTCCTCCGTTGCCTCCCCGATATACATGCTCCTCACTGGCTACCTTCCCAGCACACACGTGCTGTCATCTCCCATGCTACCCCTGTGCACCTGATGGGAGATGTCCTTCTATATATAGGTTTCTCTCACTGGTTGATAAATAAAACACTGATTGGCCAGGCAAGAAGTATAGGCAGGGCTAGGAGATGAGGAGAATTCTGGGAAACTAGGCAGATAGAGTCGTCATGCAGAGCCCGGGAAGAGAGGATGTGGTAATCCAAGACCATGTGGAATACAGAGATTATTATCATGTTACACAGCATTCTGCTTCCGTGTCTACCTGCACACCAGAAGAGGGCACCAGATCTCATATGGATGGTTGTGAGCCACCATGTGGCTGCTGGGAATTGAACTCAGGACCTCTGGAAGAGCAGTTGGTGCTCTTAACCCCTGAGCCATCTCTCCAGCCCAGAAATGGGTTAATAATTAAGACAGAGCTAGCCAATAAGAAGCCCAAGCCACTGGCCAATAGTTTTATAATTAATATAAGTCTTATGTGTTTATTTGGTGATCTCAAGGGTGGCGGGACCCTGCTGGGACAAAGTACCTCTCATTACAGTCTCACACACACACGCACGCACGCACGCACGCACACACACACACACACACGTGCAGCTCCCCTGTATATACATGTGTACCAGGACCCCTCACACTACCCCCTCCCTGGAAGCGAATGCACAGGTTTCCACCCACACTGTGTCTTTTTTTTTTTTTTTTTTTAACAGGGGCACGGCCCAGTGGTTTGGGGTCAGTGGTGACTGGGAAGGCAAGCGGCAAAACTGGCAGCGCCGCAGTCTGCACCACTGCAGCGTGCATTATGGCCGGCTCAAGCCCTCATGCCAGAGAGAGCTGGAGCTGCCCAGCCAGGAGGTGCCCTCCTTCCAGGGCACTGAGTCTCCAAAACCCTGCAAGATGCCCAAGGTGGGCTCTCTGGAAATGAGGGGCAGTGAGCGGCTCTCCCAGGGCCTGGGCAGCTTTGCTCACCCACTGTCTCTTCCAGATTGTGGATCCTCTGGCCCGAGGCCGGGCCTTCCGCCACCCGGATGAGGTGGACCGGCCTCACGCTCCCCACCCACCTCTGACTCCAGGGGTCCTGTCGCTCACATCCTTCACCAGCGTCCGCTCTGGCTACTCCCATGTGCCCCGCCGCAAAAGGATATCCGTTGCTCATATGAGCTTTCAGGCAGCTGCTGCCCTCCTCAAGGTGAGGCCCATGCTGAAGAGTTATGGCCCCACCCATGGCAGCCACTGAGCTCACGTAGTATCAGGGCTTGGAGTGCACACGCACCCTGAAGCCCAGAGACACCTATGGCCCCTGGCCTCAGTTCCCCCGAGAGACCCTTGCTGCCCCTCTGTTTAGGAAGCTACTTTCTTTCTTTCTTTTTTTTTTTTTTTTGGTTTTTCAAGACAGGGGGTTTCTCTGTATAGCTTTGGAGGCTGTCCTGGCACTCGCTCTGGAGACCAGGCTGGCCTCGAACTCACAGAGATCCTCCTGCCTCTGTCTCCTGAGTGCTGGGATTAAAGGCGTGCGCCACTTCCCAGTTAGGAAGCTACTTTCTACAGTTATGGGAGACATGACAGGAGATAAAGTGTCAGACCCGTGGGCGGGGGCCTAGTGTGCCGTGCCAAGAGGCAGCAGTGAGGGACATAGCTCCAGCCTTGAGCATGACGGTGTGGAATATGGATGCCTTGAGTATTGGAGTGCCAGCTGCTCGTGTTAAGGGGCAAGAGGTTACGAGGGAAAAGCTGGTCCTAAGCCTTGGGAAGAGGTTGTGTAGGGCCAGTAGCAGCTGGAGCCCCATCCTGGCCTCCTGCTCCCAGAAGATCCTTCAGCCCCTCCCCTGATCAGATGCTCCATGCCTTTGGCAGCCGACACGCTGCCCCTTTGGCCCTGGGTCCTGGGTGCTGACAGTGAGGATATGCTTCTGTCCATGCCCAGGGGCGCTCAGTGCTGGATGCCACTGGGCAGCGGTGCCGGAATGTCAAGCGCAGCTTCGCCTACCCCAGCTTCCTGGAGGAGGATGCTGTCGACGGAGCAGACACCTTCGATTCCTCCTTTTTTAGTAAGGCAAGCATGGGGTGTGGACTCTCTGGGCAGGGGCTGGGGTGGCCTGGGAGCAGGGAGAAGTAACCTGGGCCTTGACTGTGTCCTGCCAGGATCCCCAAAATATCCAAAGGCAGTATGGGGCGTGTCCTTTGTGAGCCACTGGGCTGGGCTCCCATAGAGGGGCAAGTGGAGTGGGGGATGAACCCGCTGGGAGAGTCACTTCAGGGGTGACAAGCATGTGGCTTCCCCTTCCCTCCAGCGTTGTCTTGCCCTTGAGTGGCGTGCTGGGGATGGTCCTTGGGACAGTGACCTTACCCTGTCTTTGGTGCCCTCTACTCCAGGAAGAAATGAGCTCTATGCACGATGATGTATTTGAGTCTCCTCCACTCTCTGCTAGCAACTTCCGAGGGGTCCCACAGTCCGCCTCCCCGGTCTCCCCTGATGGAGTCCAGATCCCTCTGTGAGTATGGGGTTGGAACTCTCCAGCGCCCTGACCTGCCCTCTGCCCAGCTCTGACCCCTGTTAAGCCCTGGGAGGGGCCTCAGGCTGAGAGCATTTGTCACCACCAGAAAAGAGTACAGCAGCCGACCCCCGGTTCCTGGGACCCATCGCGGCAAGCGCATCGCCTCCAAGGTGAAGCATTTTGCCTTTGACCGGAAGAAGCGGCATTACGGCCTGGGCGTGGTGGGCAACTGGTTGAACCGCAGCTACCGCCGCAGCATCAGCAGCACCGTCCAGCGGCAGCTGGAGAGCTTCGACAGCCACCGGTGAGCCCTCAGGGGCGAGCCCTCAGGGGCCCTCACCCCAACGCAGGCCCCTCTCATTCAGTAAGGGTTTCAAGCGCACCCCCTGCAGGTCTGTTGGGTCCTGACAAACTACCAGGCACACGTGCTCGGGGAGCAGGCTGTGTGTAACCTGTGCTGCCCTATCCTCAACATGGCTCCCAGACAGCAGTCAGTCAACAAACATTGGGCAAGCACAGCCATGTGCAGGCTCTAGGACACAGCCCTGAGAGAAGGGTATTGTGGGTGGTTGGGGCAGAAGGACAGATGGAAGTTGGAGCCTGGGGCTGGCAAGATGGCTTAGTGTGACTGGTGACCTGACTTTGACCCCCAGGACCCATATAAAGGTGGAAGGAGAGAACCAACTCCACAGAGTTGTCCTCTGACCCACATTCATGTGTCCTGTGCGCCCCACCCCCAATGTGCATCATGCAACACTAATAATACATAATTTAATGTTTAATCCCAGTCTTCAGGAGGCAGAGGTAGACAGAGCTCTGTGAGTTCAAAGCCAGCCTGGTCTATATATTGAGTTCTACCTAATGCTCCATAGAGGTAGCTTGCCTCAAAACAAAAGGAGTTATAAAAGAACTAAAGGAGTTGGAGCCTGGAGTAGGGGATTCTGGGAGAAGCTAGGCACAGAAATGTTAAGGGAAGCCGGAGGTTAAAGAATGAGATTGTCGCAGTGCGATTGGCAATGCGATCCAGTAGACATTGGACTCCAAATTATACAGAGTAAGAAATGGCAGGTGAGGAGAGTAAGTGTCTGGGGAGGAGGGGTGGGCAGAGTCTCCCAGGGGAGGAAAGGAGGGGTGGGCAGAGTCTCCCAGGGGAGGAGAGGAGGGGTGGGCAGAGTCTCCCAGGGGAGGAGAGGAGGGTGGGCGGAGTCTCCCAGGGGAGGGAGGAAGATGGGCGGAGTCTCCCGGAGTCTCCCAGGGAGGAGAGGAGGGGTGGGCGGAGTCTCCCAGGAGAGGAGGGGTGGGCAGAGTCTCCCAGGGGAGGAGTGGAGGGGTGGGCGGAGTCTCCCAGGGGAGGAGAGGAGGGGTGGGCGGAGTCTCCCAGGTGATATAAAGTGCACAAAGACCCTGGGCTTCAGGGTTGGTGGGCTGATCCAGGAAGGGCAAGCAGAGGAGAAAGAGGAGGTGAGCACAGCTGGGCTGGCCAGTCGGCAGCAGGGGAGACACTGAACCTCATCCCATGGTGACGGCAGTGGGAAGCCATCGGGGGTTTTGAACAGAGAGACACTTGGAGACGCATTTTCAAAGTTTCTGTGGGGAAGGGTGAACTGGGGTGAGCAAAGAGCCCCGGGAAGGGCGGGGCGTGAGCTTGCGGGGCTGACGGAGGCCTCTGCCTACAGGCCCTACTTCACCTACTGGCTGACCTGTGTCCACATCATCGTCACTCTGCTGGTGATCTGCACATACGGCATTGCACCTGTGGGCTTTGCCCAGCATGTCACCACCCAGCTGGTGAGTGGGGCTCTGCCAAGGGGCTTCAGCATGTTGGGCACCCGAGTATCTCCCACCACAGCGGCCGGGCCCAAGCTGGAGGTGCTGAGGCTGACATAGCCTGAATCTCCCCTAGAGGCTCTGTTCTGGGGGTACCACCCATCCCCTCCCCTCTCAGACGCAGGACTCTGGCTCCTCTAATGCCTCACGCTGCCTCCCTTGTAGGTGCTAAAGAACAGAGGTGTGTATGAGAGCGTGAAATACATCCAGCAGGAAAACTTCTGGATTGGCCCCAGCTCGGTGAGGCCCAGCCTGGGGATGCCTGGGAGCCCTGTCTCCTGTCACTCCACGCTGGGCAGATGGGCAGTTGCGGGGAGGCTCCACGGTGGATACGGAGTACCCTGACCCTTCTGAGTGCTGGCTCACTGGCCCCTCTCCCAATCCCAGATTGACCTGATCCACCTAGGAGCAAAGTTCTCGCCCTGCATCCGGAAAGACCAGCAAATTGAACAGCTGGTGCAGAGGGAGCGTGATGTTGAGCGTGCCTCAGGCTGCTGTGTCCAGAATGACCGCTCAGGGTGCATCCAGACGCAGAAGAAGGACTGCTCGGTGGGTCCAGCCCTCTGACCCTGGCGACCCCCCATCACAATCCTGCCACATTGCTGTTCCCTCTCCAGCCCAGCCAGCCGGCAAGCCCAGAGCCAGGCTTGGAAAGTTGGGCAGACTGGGTCCTAGGAAGTACCTGAGCCCTGGGAAATGAGAGTAGTCCTGGTCCTGGAGGGTTCCCTGCCCACACCCCTGAGTAACATTGCCCTGGCATGACCTGACCTCCTCTCCACCGTCTAGGAGACGCTAGCCACTTTCGTGAAATGGCAGAATGATACTGGGCCCTCAGACTTGTCTGAGGGCCAGAAGCAGCCATCTGCGGTTGTGTGCCACCAAGACCCCAGGTACAGCCTGGGGCCACCGATGGGTCTAGAGTGGCACCCAGCTATCCAAGCTTTCCCAGAGGCTGGCCGGTGGGTGTGGCAGGTGGGTGTGTCCCATATCTTCATTTTACCCACTCCACGGCTGCTTTCAGAACCTGTGAAGAACCAGCCTCCAGTGGGGCCCACATCTGGCCTGATGACATTACCAAGTGGCCGGTGAGTGAGTGACTCATGCAGAAGGCCGTGGGATGAGGGTGGGGACATTCGGCTTCCCGTCACTGAGGCCCACCGCCATTGGTACCCTCTCTCTCTTAGATCTGCACAGAGCAAGCCCAGAGCAACCACACGGGGTTATTGCACATAGACTGCAAGATCAAAGGCCGTCCCTGCTGCATCGGCACCAAGGGCAGGTGAGCCAGCATCCTGACACCTTCAGGCTGATGGGCCTCTGTAACTGTCCTCCATTCTCTGCCCTTGGGTGATGAGGAGGCAGGGGTGAAGGGGGCGGTGAGATAGAAAGAGCACTTGCTCCATCCTGCCTGCCATGGCCAGGTGCTGGGCTCTCGCCTAAGTGGGCAGGGGCCACTTGGACCACTGACGCCCTGTCTGCTTCCTGTCCACAGCTGTGAGATCACCACGCGGGAGTATTGTGAGTTCATGCATGGCTATTTCCACGAGGAGGCCACGCTCTGCTCCCAGGTAGGAAAGGCTCTCTGGGTAGTCAGTGGAAGCTGTAGGGGTCCTCAGGCTCACTGGGTCCTTCCCATTTGGAAGCCTCGCACCTGGCCTGCCTCCTAAGGCAGCACTGACGGCCTGTGTCCCCCCAGGTGCACTGTTTGGACAAGGTGTGCAGGCTGCACCTGGCCTGCCTCCTAAGGCAGCACTGACGGCCTGTGTCCCCCCAGGTGCACTGTTTGGACAAGGTGTGCGGGCTGCTGCCTTTCCTCAACCCCGAGGTCCCCGACCAGTTCTACCGCATTTGGCTGTCTCTGTTCTTGCATGCTGGGTAAGAGGTGCTCACTGCCCCTGCCCAGACTCTGGTGCCTGTTCCTGCATGCTGGGTAAGAGGTGCTCACTGCCCCTGCCCAGACTCTGGTGCCTTCCCACTTAGACGCTAGAGAAAGGGCTTCTGGCCCCCATACAGCTGGCTCACCCTGCCAGTGCTGACGCCCCTGAGGCATGCCCGGCTGGCTGGTGATGCTGGTGTCTCTGCCCCCAGGATAGTGCACTGCCTCGTGTCTGTGGTCTTCCAAATGACCATCCTGAGGGACCTAGAGAAGCTGGCCGGCTGGCACCGCATCTCCATCATCTTCATCCTTAGCGGCATCACAGGCAACCTGGCCAGCGCCATCTTCCTCCCCTATCGGGCAGAGGTAGGGACTTGGGAGACAAGGGCAGAGAGGGTGGGATGCGCCCTTCCTTGTGGGCCTAAAGTGTTGTGGCACGTGGGAGGACCGACCCCACTGGTTCTTGCTCTAGTCCCACCCCGGGATCTGCAGCAAGGATACAGAGTCCTTGTTGTGTCAAGCTTAACTACAAGACGGACAGTTAAGCTGGGACTTACTGTTTGGTCCCTTCATTCCTGGCAGTGGGGCACAGGGATAGTCTGAAGTCACCAGGGATCCCCACTCCTTGCTCACTGTGGGGATCTCCACCCTCAGGAGGAAAGGCCTTTTTTTTTTTTTTTTTTTTTCGAGACAGGGTTTCTCTGTGGCTTTGGAGCCTGTCCTGGAACTAGCTCTTGTAGACCAGGCTGGTCTTGAACTTACAGAGATCCACCTGCCTCTGCCTCCCGAGTGCTGGGACTAAAGGCGTGCGCCACCACCGCCCAGCTCCAGGAAATGTCTCTTGACCATTCACCTTAAGTCTATTGCTCCTTCTGGTCTGTGCTCTGCCCACTGCCTGTGTCCTGGGACTGAGTCCGTGGGCCGCCTCTCTCCTCCCCAACCCTAGGTGGGCCCAGCCGGGTCACAGTTTGGCCTCCTCGCGTGTCTCTTTGTGGAGCTTTTCCAGAGCTGGCAACTGCTGGAGCGGCCGTGGAAGGCGTTCTTCAACCTGTCGGCCATCGTGCTTTTTCTCTTCATCTGTGGCCTCCTGCCCTGGATAGACAACATTGCCCACATCTTCGGTTTCCTCAGCGGTATGCTGCTGGCCTTCGCCTTCCTGCCCTACATCACCTTCGGCACCAGTGACAAGTACCGCAAGCGGGCGCTCATCCTGGCCTCGCTGCTGGTGTTCGCTGGGCTCTTTGCCTCCCTGGTGCTGTGGCTGTACATCTATCCCATCAATTGGCCCTGGATCGAACACCTCACCTGCTTTCCCTTCACCAGCCGCTTCTGCGAGAAGTACGACCTGGACCAGGTGCTACACTAATTGCAGAGGTGGTGTCTGTAGGGACTTGCTGACCGCTGAGCCCTGAGCCGGGGCTCACTCTCCAGATGAGACAGGTAGTAAAGGCAGATTCCCCAGGGAGATGAGACCTCCCTATCTTGGGCCCGAATGTTCCTGACCCAAGTTTGGGGGATGTCCAGAACGCCTGTTTCTTCACAGCTCAGGTCCTAGGCCCTGCCTGCCTTTCTTCCCCTATAGAGACAATAACTTTTCTTACCAGGGCTCAGCGCTCTGGCCTCTGCAGGTGCCATCTTCTCATTGTCACTGTGACTGTGACCTCACCAGACATACACACAGCTGCTCCCTCAGTTGTCCCCGGGGTTGAGGTCCCCACCATGCTGCTATGACCCTTTTCCTGTCTCTCCTCTCCTCCCTGTCCTACAAGCCCTCCCTGCATTTGTCCATGGGTTCATGAACCTGCTCCTAAGGCTCCTGGATTAGTGTGTGGGAGAGGCTTTGGCCATTGTCTAGGGCCAGTGACAGCAAGGAGAGATGGCTATAGGGGTCTGCTAAGGGCTTTTGTTAATCAAAGAAGCCAGATCTGGTGAACCACCAGCTCAGCCCTAGCTCCAGGACTTCTGTCTGACCACACAGGTCAGTTCTGATGCTGGGTGTCCCTCCACCTCTTCCTCACTCCTGCCTGTGTGGCCAGGTGCTGACCCACCTTGAGGACTGACTCCCAGGGAACACTTGAGGCTCAGCCAGGGCTGGTGTCTTATTTTTTTGTTTTTTGGGTTTTTTTTTTTTCTTTTTCAATTTATATTCCGGTCCTAATTTTTTAAAGTAACGCTAACTTTGTATGGACAATGTCTCAAATTTATTAAATAGCATTCTCTATTCAGTGTCTCTAAAATACTGCTTTTAGCCTCAGGCTTCTAGGAGAATGAGAATGGAGCTAGAGAGATGCTCACGGCCTGTCCTTGAGGTGGACTTGGATTCAGTTCCTGGCTCCCGTGTCAGGTGGCTCACACTACTGTAACTTCAGCTCCAGGGAATCCCATGCTCCCCTCTGGCCTCTGTGGGCACCTTGTCTCTCTCTCTCTCTCACACACAAACACACACACATAAAAATGAATATTTATAAAAAGAAATACTCAAGCCAGGCAGTGGTAGTGGGCACCTTTAAGCTCAACACTCAAGAGGCAGAGGCAGGCAGATCTCTGAATTCAAGGCCAGATTGATTCACAGAGGGAGTTCCAGGATAGCCAGGGCTACACACAGAAACCCTGTCTCAGAAAACAAAATAAACAAAAAACCACTCAAAGACTGGCAAGATTAAAAGCACTGGCGGCTTTTGTAGAAGACCTGGGTTCAGTTCCCAGCACCCACATGGCGGCTCACCTGAAACTACAGTCCCAGGGGATCCAACTCTATCTGTATGTTTGCTACACAGATAGACATGCAGACACATGTACATAAAGTTTTTTAATGTTTTTCATTTTGAAAGCTAGGCATGGTGGCACTTGAGGGCAGCCTGGTATACATAGTGAGTTCTAGACCAGCCTGAGCTATCTAGTAAGACCCTATCAAAAATATTTTCTTTTTAATTTAAAAAATAAACACTTAGGTGAGAGGGCAGCAGCCACGGGGCTGAGGCAAACTAGAGAACTTAGGATTTCTCTGGCATTTCGTTGAGCCCAAAACCAGATTCGATCATCACAAAGACGCCGAGAACCCTGCGAGGCCTGGGTTGCATGTAGAGCCCTGAGACCTTTTAACCCCAACTGCTCTGCCTTTGCTCTCGGGCAGTCAGAGGGCTGACCATCTGCAGAAATGGCCTGTTCTGGCAGAGGCACTCTTAGCGGGAGATCAGGCAGTGTTTGCTTCTCCAGTCAGCTCACTTAGAAGACCCTGTACACACCCATAAGTCAGCCACTGGGACATAACTGCTTTATTAGTGGGACTTTATTAGGGGGAACCAGAATAGAAGGCAAGTCTGGGCGAGCGGGTAGGTGGGCACACTGGTGCCCAGGTGCAGTGGGCGTGGCCCCACAGCATGTCCCTACTCCAAGTTCGCCACCATTCACAGGTCCAAGCCCCAGGCCCTTCTCAAATTAAGCTCCTGGCTGGCCCTCATTCCTGTGAGGAGCCAGGAAGGGGTGTCAGTCTGGGGAGGGCAAGGACCGCAGGAATCAGGGAGCTACACTGGGATGTGGGATGCAGAAACAGAGTGGGTAGAGGAGGAAGTGTGGGGACAATCCTGCCATTGCACTGATTGCCTATCCTGGTCTCGGCTTTGTGCACAGTTCAGAATGCAAGAGGGCCTTTGGGGGCAGGTGGCAGCCTGCCCTGGGGCGGAGCTACCTCCTGTCCTCTTCACTGACCCTTACCTCTCTACTCCAGTTGGCAGCTGCTGTCTCCCTTCGTGCTAGCCAGCTCTACTTGGATGGGCTCTAGGCAGAGGAGGGTGTGGCATGGGAGTTAGGAACCCCCAGCCTGCTGCTCCCACCTCTCCATGGCCAAGCAGGCAGCCTGGTTCAGCAGCCGCTGTTCCTGCGCAGGAAGGCATGGCACCGCAAGGAGCACTGTAGCTCCGTGAAGGTGAGGGAGCCCACGGTGACAGCACACGGGCCCACAGCCTGGAAGCCAAATTTCTCATAGAAGGGCACCAGTGCATCCTCGCACATGAGCACAGCCCGGCGCACGGCTGGCTGGCTCCCCAGGTGGTGCAGGTATCGCCATAGCAACACAGAGCCCTTGCCCTGCTGCCGGAAGGCGCGGTGCACTGCCAGTATGTGCAGGTGGGCCGTGCGGCCTCCAGGCCTGTGCAGTGCCAGTGACTCCTGGGGTGGGTAAGGGACGATGTCAGGGTTACTTCTGCTGATAACCTGCTCCTCCAAACCCAACCCTAACCAAGAGGAAGGGTGTCCCGGGTACCGGGAGAAGCCCAGGCTCCCTTCTTACCCTGACAGGGCCCCACTGTGAGCCACATCTACACTCCTACAGACAAAGCTTCAGTGGTCTTTCGAGACTCTAAAGCGGCAGTTTTAGGTGTCACCTAAGACTGTCGGAAAACAGGTACTTACATTACGATTCATAACAGTGGCAAAGTTACAGTAATAAAAGTCCCAACAAAAAGTAATGTTATGGTCACCACAGCGTGAGGACCTGTGTTAGAGTGCCGAAGCATCAGGAAGACTGAGAACCCTGCTGTAGAGGCTTGGGCAGAGGGCTCTTGCCTTGGGAGGGTCTGCTGCTTGCATTTACTCCCTGCTGGGAAGGAGACTTCCATCTCTGAGGAGTTCACCCTGCCCTCACCTGAGTAAGTCTCTCCTGGTCCCAAAGTGAGCCGATGATGAAGGCCACAAGGCGACCCTCCTCAAACCAGCCCAATGACAGCTCTGGACAGAGGGTCAGGAAGTGTCGGATCTCCTCCAAGTAGAGGGGACAGGTACCAGAGACAGAGATGAAGGCTACGGCGGAAGGCAAGGATGGGCGACTGTTTGCTATGCCACTTGCTCACTGTTTGTGTTCACGAGTGGTCACTCAGACGCCCCCCTCCAGGAAGGCATTGACTCTGGGCTGTTGCCTCCTACTCGAGAGCACCTTCCCTCCCTCCCTCCTTCCCTCCCTCCTTCCCTTTCTCCCTCCCTCCCTCAGTCCTCTCTCTCTCTCAAATTTAACTCCCAAAGGCAGGAGCCTCAGGGGAAGACAACAGTTCCCTCGAGCACCTTCCCAAGAGCCACTCACCTTCACGCTCAATCTCAAACACACTGATAGCATCCCTGGGGGTAAGGCAACGGAACTCGCTGGCAGGGAGTGTGTGGCGCCGCTGGCAGCCTAGGAACTCTGAGGTCCCAGGCGGCAGGTGCATGGCCTCAGGTTCCAGGGAGTGGATGCTCAACATGGGCATCTGGTCGCTGAACCCTCCCTGGGGTTCTCCAGCTTCAGAAGTGGTCTCTAAGCTCCTGTGAGAGAAGACAGGGAGCCTGGCCTTCGTCTTGAAGAATGTAAGTCAGGTATCTCTGGGGATAGTGCCGTCCTCAGGTGCCTGGACCTCCAGGCAAATTCCAGGAACTTGGAATGTTAGTGTATCTCCTCTTTTCACTCAAGAGCTAGAGGTCAGCTGGAGAGATGGCTCCGCAGATAAAAGCACTGGCTGCTCTTCCAGAGGACCCGGGTTCAATTCCCAGCATTCACATGGCAGCTCACAGCTGTCTGTAACTCCCATTCCAGGGCATCCTCACACAGACACACATGCAGGCAAAACACCAATGCACATAAAATAAGAATAAATAAATTATAAACAACAACAACAAAAGAGCTATCGGTCCCTCTGAGAAGTTGTCCAATGCTCCAGACAGATTCCACTGCCCTCCAGGTACCTGAGCCTTGGCAGATTGTGGCCACCCCAACCCTGTTGCCCAAGGGGACAGTGGAGCAATGTTGCATGAACCTCCAGCCTCCTCTCCTGAATCTGTGGGAGACACCCAGGCCTCTGATACTGAGGTCATAAGGCTTCTCTCACCCAAAAGGAGACTTCTAGCCTTCTTTCTGTATGAGATAGTACAGTGGCCATGAGAATGTTTGGTTCTTGTTTTTTAAAGGAGGTGTATCTGATGGCTATGCCACATGCGTGCAGGAGCCCACAGAGGACAGAGCCATTGGGCCTGGTGCTGGAGCTACCCAGTGTGGGTGCTGGGAACCGAACTCAAGTCCTCAGGGAAAGGGATACAGACTCTTAATCTCTGAGTCATCTCTCCTTCCTTTTAGGTTGCCCCAGACTTTAGTCCAGGAGAAAAAGCTCTTTAATTAATGTGAGGCTGAGCGCCCGTTTCCCCAGATGACGTCAAGACTAGGTCATGCTCAGGAGACGAGGGATAAGATGGTTAAAGAGTCTGAGACTGGAGAGTGGCCTGGTATGGGGGGCATTCAGGGAGACTGTCCACCAGCTTAGACTCATGGCAGATGCCCCTGTGGGTACCCTCTTTCCTATGACACCCTATAAAGATGCCTTCCATGTCTCTGCCTTCAAAAGGGGCTGGGGAGTTAAGGTGAGGTGGCTCAGCAGGTACAGGGACTTGCCACCAAGCCTGAGAACCTGAGTTTGATCCCAGGAACCCAAGTGAGAGGGAGAACCGATTCCTACAAGTTGCCCCTGTCTCACACATGTTCACACCCACACACGCACATTAAATAAATAGAATAAAAATGTTCTTATTTTAGGTGGGCAGTGGAGATAGCTCCCGGATGAGGGCCTAAGCACAATCCCCCCAAAACATAAGAAAAACCCAGAGTCAGTACCCATTGCCAGTATCTGCAGTCCTAGAACGGGCAAGACAGGATGGGCGAACCCCTGGAGCTCACTGGCTCCCTTAGCCAGCCTAGTCTACTTGGTGAGCTTCAGAACAGCAAGAGACCCTATCCCAAAAGATGAAGTAGATGGTTCCCGAGAAGGACACCCAAACCAAACCTCTGGCCTCCATTACACATGCACACACATCCACACAAAGAGTCAGGCATTGCGTCCACTTACCAGAACTGTCAGTAGTCCAAGTGTCCCCAATACAGAGCCAGTCACCCTAGGGGCTGTCGCCAGGTGCAGGAACTAGGCGAACCTGAGACTCCTGTCTGCAAGGCAGCTGTAGCACCTGTTTCCCTGGCAGCATGTGATGAGCTCTGAGATGTCTAATCCCCCGACCCTGCCTCCCATGTTACATCAGGCGGTATGATGCCAGCAGGACTGGGCGGTCAGACCCTGGCCCCATCATGCTGAGGACAGGCGTCAGCAGTGGCGCAAACGACACAGAAGGAATTACTAGTAGCTGTCTCAAGCCCTGGGCTATAGGAAAAGCATGGGCTAAGCCTGGGGGTCTGACTGTAATCCCTGCCCTGTCCCCAGCTGGCTGGGTACCAGCAATCACCTTATGTCCTTCAGAGGCCAGTTTGCCCATGCCTCAGAGGGTCCTTCCTGGTCAGACAGCCTGCTACTTTTTATAGCCACATGCCTGGGGAGGCATTTTCTACAACCCAGGGGACATCCTCCCAGGTGAGTGTAATTGCCTCCATCTTACAGAGGAGGAAAATGAGGCTCTTCAATAACCTCATGGACTCAGTCAGGCACTAAGAGAGCAGAGAAGTCCCCAGAAACAGTTTTCATAGCCTTCAGAGCAGAAACACCTAAATACCGTCAACCAAAGAGAGAGCTGCCACCTTGAGCTGCCACCAGGCAGCATCTGGAAGACACCAACACAAGGGTGATAGAAGCCAGAAAGCAAGAAACACATGGTGGTTTCCAGTCTAGCACAGGACCCAGGTACCGGGGACCGGCTGGGGGCTGCCCAGGGACTGACCTTAGGGATACTAGTGAGGTAACCGGTCTGTTGTACAATGCTAGGTCATGCAACTGTCTGTATGCTTGTTACATTTGCATTCTTAAACTCCAAAGACCTCTGAGCTCCATCTCAGCTCCAACCATCCCAGCCTGTAGGACCTTCAGCACCTGCAATCTCTGTTCCTCACACAGCTGTCCCCCTCGCCTCCCCACTCACACCACCCTCTGCTCTGCCCTGCCCAGCACCTGCCCTGTCCTTATATCATATGTTCCCTTCTTCACCAGGGGCAGTCAGTGTACCAGGCTCCTTGTCCGCTCAAGGCTCTGAGCCAGGAGGTGCATTCCCCGAAGCCACCAGCAGAGGGTGCACCTGCTACTTACTATTCATGATCCTGACACAGGGGCAGCAGTTCCAGCCTTGAACCTTGGGGAGACCAGGGCGCACTGTCATTCTTTTGTTTAAATTAAAAATGAAGAAGAAAGAAAGAAAGAGAGAGAGGGAGAGAGGGAGGGAGGGAAGGAGGGAAGAGGAAGAGGAAGAGGAAGAAGAGGCGTCAGATGAGACATATTAACCAGTTTGTTATAGACCCGGCAGAGTAGGGAGACTAAGGGAGAAGAGAAACATGGTATTAGGCTGACCGCCAAGGCTGGTCGCCATAGAGAGGCAGAGAGAGAGAATGTAGAGAGTTAAAGAGAGGGTGTAGATGAGTAGAGAGAGTATAAATGGGCAGGGGTCTGTCTTTTAAAGGAGTCCTCTGCACCTGAGTGCAGACTTAGTTCCCATGGAACCCTTGGCTGACCAGGGTACTGCCTGTTCCGCCAGGTAACAGGGGCAGGCCAGCATAATGCCTGAACCTCTCTGCCACCACACACACATTTTGCTATCTGTGGCGTCCTCTTTCCCCAGGGCCTCTCTCTGCTGTCTGATGTTCCTGTTGTTGCCCCAACTGCTTGCTCCCGGCCATTTCCATCTCTCCCCTGCAGGAGACCCTCAGCAGACTTCCCATGGTTGATCAGAAAGACCTCCTTGGGCCTGGTGGGGAACACATTCAGGACCCCCAGCTAAGCACCCATACTGCCAACGTCCAGGGTTTCCCAAGGCTGTGTCCTTCTTAGTTGAAGGCTCCATTGCACCCCCTGGTGTCCAATCACAATTACGGGTGGATGCCCACAGTTCCATCCCTTGTCATGGACCATCCTCATGGCTAGGTACCATCTGGAAAACACCACTCTCTACACATGGTGACCCTCTGAAAACAGGAAAGGGCAATGTATTGGACATGGCTAAACTGGGGAATCATGCTGCACCAGCCAAGAGGCGGAAGTGAAGGAGAAGGAAGGTGATGGCCGGGTTCTCTGCTGGGCAATAGGAAGAAAACACGCTACTGAACTGGGGATGTGGCTCAGCCAGTAGAATGCTTACCTACCCCAGCACTGTAAATGCCAGGTGTGATGGCACAGGCCTGTGATGGGATGGGGAGACAGGATCCGGAGTTCAAGCTACATAGTTTAAGATCGATCTTAGTTACAACAGAGGCAGAGAGAAAGAGAGAGGGAGGGAGGGAGGAGGGAGGGGAGGGAGGGGGGAGAGGAAGGAAAACGGCATAGGGGAAAGCATCCCATATTGAGAGGTGCAATGATCAAAGATCGGATGCCCTGAATTACAGGCCATCATGCCGGGAAGTCAGCGCAAGAGCTCAAGGCAGGACCCTAGAGGCAGAAACTGAAGAAGAAACTATGGAGGAACGCCTCTCATTGGCTTGCTCTTTATAGTTTGTTTAGTTTTCTTTAAGGATGTATTTATTTATTTTACATACAGTGCTCTGCCTTTACGCCAGAAGAGGGCACCAGATCTCATTATAGACGGTTATGAGCCACCATGTAGTTGCTGGGAATTGAACTCAGGACCTCTGGAAGAGCAGCCAGTGCTCTTAACCTCTGAGCCATGTCTCCAGCACCAGCTTGCTTTCTTATACAACCCAGGACCACCTGTCCAGGGATGGCACTGCCTCACACAGCAATCAATAATCAAGAAAATGCCCCACAGACATGCTCACAGGGCAATGTGATGGGGGCAATTCCTCAACTGACATTCCTCTTTCCAGATGTGTCTCGGTTTGTGTCAAGTTGACAAAACTAGTCGGGTGGCGGTGGTGGTGCACTCCTTTAATCCCAACACTCAGCAGGCAAAGGCTACATCATCTTGATTACAAAAAAATTCTTGTCATTTGCATTGACTTGGTGTGTGAGTTGTGTTGGTCCTAAGCAGACTCCAGAACATCCCTACTCCAAACCAGTAGTCCTCATTCCTGGCTAAAGATTGGAATCACCTGGGATTTGGGGGCTGGGCAATGCTGGAGAGATGGCTCAGCCTTTAAGAGCACAGGGTGCTCTTCCAGAAGACATGGGTTCAATCCTCAGCACCCACATGGCAGCTCAAAACCATCTGTAACTTCAGTTCACAGGACTCCATCACCCTCTTCTGGCCTCTGTGGGCACCAGACATGTATGTGGAACACAGATGCCCTACACGCAGGCAAAACACCCATACACATAAAATAAAATAATTAGGGGACTAGAAATGGATCAGTGGTTAGGAGAACTGGCTACTCATCCAAATGACCCAGGTTTGAGTCCCGGAGCTACATGGTGGCTCACAACCATCTGTAACTCCAGTTCCAGGGATTCCAATGCTGTCTCATGACCTCTACTGGTGTTGCACACATGTGACACAGTTACATACATGCAGGCAAACACCTGAACCCTAAAAAAATAAAAATAATTTTTATAAAAAAATAAGTAATTGCCGGGCGTTGGTGGCGCACACCTTTAATCCCAGCACTCGGGAGGCAGAACTCACAGTTAGAGACCAGCCTGGTCTATAAGAGCTAGTTCCAGGACAGCCTCCAAAGCCACAGAGAAACCCTGTCTAGAAAACAACAACAACAACAACAACAACAAAAAAACAGTAATTATAAAAAATTCTAGCCAGGCAGTGGTGGCACACACCTTTAATCCCAGCACTCAGGAGGCAGAGGCAAGTGGATCTCTGTGAGTTCGAGGCCAGCCTGGGCTACAGAGTGAGTTCCAGGATAGCCAGAGCTACATAGAGAAACCCTGTCCCGAGTAACCAAAAACAAAAAACAAAACAAACAAACAAAAAATCTAAAACTTTGGTCAGCCCTAGAGACCTGGATCTTAGCATTGGAGAGCTGGATGTGAGAAGCTGAGGCCATCCCTGCCACCAACAGCTCAGCCCTAAGCAGAGAACCAGTGTCCTTTGTGCTTTCTCCACAGCCTTCTGGGCCTGGTAGGGTTGCACCTGTTTATCTTCCTCGTGGGGAGTCAGTGCCTCAGCCCCCACTGGCCAGAAGGCCTGCTAGGAGTGGGGGATGGGGAAATGAGGACCCCCCCCCCCGCCCGAGAGAAACCGAATGCCACACAGATGGACCATCTCACAGCATCCTGTGCCCCGCTTTCTCCCAGGGACACCATCCTCTCCAGAAATGACATTTGTTTCTGTCTGCCTGTGGCTGACTACAACAGTGTGCCCCCTTCTGCCCAGGTTCAGGGGATGGAGAGAAAGCACCATCCTTGTAGGGAGCTTCGGTGTGCATGTGAACCCCGAGGTCTTTGTTCTTGATATCTCCTCAATCCCCGGCTTCAACCTGTGGTCGGGTGGCTTGGACGTGTTTGGAGTGGGTCCCTCAAGAGTACATGTACTGAGAAGTTGGTGATCGGTGTGCCCAGGTTGGGAGGAGACGTGCAGGCCCTTTAAGGGGCGGGGACCTGTGTGAAGTAACTGAGAGTACTGCTTTCAAAAAGCGTTGCTGTAATTCTCATAGGACCCTGGCTATTTCTATCAAGAGGGTTGTTATACAGAGGGTGTCTGGTGAGCTCTCTCTGGCTTGCTGTCTTGACATGTGATATCTCTTCTCACACATGCTCCCACTATAATGTGATGTCATGTCGTTCTGGCCTTTCCAGAAACTGAGTACATGGGGCTCCGAGACCTTGGGCTTTCACCAACCAAAACGATAGATATTGCCTTGTGAAGCACGCAGCATGTGGCGTAACAGCATTTCATTAAAGCATCAGAAAATGGACTGATACACCTCCCACAGCCCTAACCCGCTCTCGGCAACTAAATCCAATGACCCTCCCCTTCCCATAGGGAAAGACTATAAACTGACTTCTCCAGCCAGCAAGCCTTTGAGAGTCCATGGAGATTGCTGGCTTCCGGACAGCTATCCTGTCTCCAGGGCACTCCAGTCCGCAGGGCTTTGGGCTGTGCTGACCCCATCTCTCTGTCTTGCAACTCCATCCTCTCCTGGTTCTCCCTCCCTCCCTCCCTCCCTCCTTCTGCCTCCCACCTCCTGCTGGGAATTGAAAACAAGGCCTCAAGCATGCTAGGCAAATGTGCCACTGAGCTGTGTTCTCAGCCCAGATTCCTCTCCTGTCTGTCCTTTAGAAGTGAAGTTAGTCTTGGCGCATGCTTTTAATCCCAGAACTCGGGAGGCAGAGGCAGGCGGATCTCTGTGAGTTCGAGTCCAGCCTGGTCTCCACATTGAGTGCCAGGATAGGCTCCAAAACTACACAGAGAAACCCTGTCTCGAAAAACAAAAACAATAACAATAACAACAAAAAAGTGGATGCCCCAGAATACAGAATACAGAGGATGTCTAGGGCCAGGAGGCTACTCATGTAACTCCGTAATTCCATCCTAAATGTGTCCAAACCCATGGAAGGTGTAACATCAAGAATGATGGCTAATACAGTGTTGGAGGATTGTGTGTTCCTTTTTGAGGGTTATAGCAAAAGGACCACTCTGGCAGGAATGTTGTAGGAGATGGCAGGGAAGGAGGGAGAGGTTGAGTGCTTTGTATTCAGTTTTGCTGTGACCTGAAAACTGCCACAAGTACTAAAGCCTTTAAGAAAGTCAATGTCACCAGGCAGTGGTGGCACACACCTTTAGTCCCAGCGCTTGGGAGGCAGAGGCAGGTGGATCTCTGTGAGTTCGAGGCCAGCCTGGTCTATAGAGCAGCCAGGACAGCCAGGACGGCTACAAAGAGAAACCTTGTCTTGAAAAACAACAGCAAAGGAGGAGGAGGAGACGACAGAGAAGGAGGGAGGGAGGGAGAGAGAGAGAGAGAGAGAGAGAGAGAGAGAGAGAGAGAGAGAGAGACGCTAACGTCTCCTTGCAGAGACTCGTGTGGATAAACAAATTGTCTGTGTGTATGATTGGATGCTACTCAGCCATTAAGAGGAAGGCAGATGGAAGTTCCAACTCTGATGAACCTGGAAACATGCTAAGTGAAAGAACAGATGAACAATGGGAGGGCATGGCAGGTATGCTAAGGGCTGGGATTTGGGGTTGTTCACTGTGGGGGGAAAAGCCGTTAGTAGGAAGAATGGTGAGGTCATGAGGTGGGACATGTTCCAAAACCCAAAGGACATGACAGACCACACCATCAAATGCTACCAAGAATGAGGAATAGATCTCAGATTCTGCTAACAAGGTGGCTCCTGATGCCCCCCTGCCGTGTGTGTGTGTGTGTGTGTGTGTGTGTGTGTGTGTGTGTGTGTGTGTGTGAAGTAGAATCTCACACTGACACCTAGGCTGGCCTGGAATCATGTCTCACACTGTAGCCTATGCTAGGCTCAAACTTACTGAAGCCATCCTGCTTCAGCCTTCTGAGTGCCCGGATTAAAGGGAAGAACCAAAACACTAAGCTAGACTCTGATGACCTTAAATGGAAGGACTGGGGAAATGACTCCGTGATTAAAAGTGGTGTCACCCAAACACGAAGACTGAGGTTTATCCCCTGAACCCTGACAGGTGAGTGTTGGGTAGGCATGGCAGTCCACCTATAATTCAGAAGGCAGAGCCCAGGGATTTCCGGAGCAAGCTGGCTAGCAAAACTAGCGATATTGGCAAGTTCCGGGTTTCATTGAGAGACCTGGGTCAATGAGTAACGTAGAAGAGTGATGGAGAATGACTCTTAGCATCAGCCGTGGGCACGTGCAAACACATTTATACCCTCTCTGTCTCTCTGAAAAATAAAAGACTCCTTTCTGGAGCGAGGGATGGTGCTGAGGATAGGCAGGCACAGAGGAGTAGCAGGCAGCTGGTGGGGGTGGCCATCTGCTAAAGGCATGCTGACTCACTGACACTTACAGTCCCTCCCTGTCTCGAGGCCTGAGGCCTACAGCAATTGGAGAGCCCAGTGCTGCAGGGGCAATGAGTATCTGCCTAGGCCCGTGGCAGGACACAGGCCCCTGGGCCAAGGAAGCTTCTACCTTACGCATCCTCATTTGAAGTCGGCCTCGTATGCCCTGCACTATATCGTTTTGAGTTCTTTTCTTCACCTTTGTGCAGAACACAGCTTCCTAGGCCAATGGAATAGCCTGGGCTGAGGAGCAGGTGCTGCAGACGTAGCAGGCACGCTCTTGGGAGCTCCCCCTGCTGGCCGTCACAGGAAGTGCATCTGGGCAGTGATGACTTGCTGGGGACCCACAGAACTCGGGGGCCAGAAGCACAGGAAACTCAAGGTCAGGCCAGGCTTTTTTGTCCTACCCTGGGTGAAGCAGATTTCTTCAGTCAAGGCAACAGCTGGGAGTTGTGAGCCAGGGGGTCAGATAGGTAAGGAGTTCTGGATTTCTTTTTCCAAGCTCCCAAGAACCTCTTTAGCAGTAGGTTTATACAACTTCTGGGGTCCTTGTTGGGGTAACACCATCCTTACCCAGCATTCTTCAGGCCCAGTCTCCTGGTCTGCAGACACCGTCTGGGCTCCCAGAGCAGTCTCTTTCTCCCCCTGGGATTGAAAGCTGGAGATGGACTTGTGCAAAGGAAGAGAGATGGAATAGAATTTAGGGGTGGGGGGAGAGACAACACATATTTGCTCAGGCAAGGAGGGGGCCAGACTTCTCCTAATCCAAAAGGCTCCAGAAGCTGGGTGTAGAGGCGCAGGCCTTGAATTCCTGAGCACTCAGCACTCAGCACTCAGGAGGCAGAGGCAGGACTCTGTGAGTTCAAGGCCAGCCTGGTCTGCATAGTAAGTGCCAGCACAGCCAGAACTACATAGTGAGACCTTGTCTTGAAAACAAAACAAAAACAAAAGGGATCAAGAAGTTGGCACTTCCAAGATTTTGTCTAGCATGCCTGGATGCATACATGCGTGCACAACACTGAAGTTGACACCAGGAGTTACCAAGCCTGCCCAATTTTAAGTGGGTTATAGGCATGTGACCCCCAGTTCTCACACCTGCACCACAGTCACTGCGTCTGGTCAGCTATCTCACCAGCCCCTACTTCAGGATTTTCTTGAGTGCAGCGACCCAGATATCCCTGGGTGTCTTGGAGTCTCACTTTTCCTAGTCAGGCTCCTCCATGCATTCCCTACGGTTGGCAAGTAAATACATATATTTAAGACAGGGCCTCTCTATATAGCCCTGACTGTCCTGAAACTCTCTCTGTAGACCAGGCTGGCCACAGACTCACAGAGATCCACCTGCCCGCATAATTAAGCTAGATCCTGACCCTGGACTTCCCACTGCCCCCTATTCAGGTCAATTTCCTTATATGCTACCAAGGAGATGGTCTAACTTTTCTAAGTTGCTTTCAATTGTCAATTAACTCAGCACCTTTCTTGCCTCTAACGCTTCAACTGTCCCCAACAGCAGCCACCCCATTCTGCAGTCCTGGTTACTGTGTCCCCCTTAACTCTCCAGTACCTGAGAGATTCCCTAAGCCTGGCTGCATTCTCTCCGTTGGTAGCCCACCCCCACTTTCACCCCTGGTGGAGCTCCTCCCCTTTTTAAAGATGTATTTTCATTTTACATGTATGGATGTTTTGCCTGAATCTGTGTGCCATGTATGTGCAGTGACTGTAGAGGTCAGAAGGGGGTGTCAGATCCCCTGGAACTAGAGTTACAGATGGTTGTGAGCCACCATGTAGCTGCAGCTCAGGGCTCAGAAGGGAGTCACCCCCCAAGGCTTGGGAGCATCTGGGATCTGGTGAAGTCCCTGGAAGATACCAAAAGGTGGTGCGGAACTTCCGGAGGTTGAGTCTCCACAGTGACTCCAATATAGCTCGAACTGGGCAGGCGGGGGGCGGGGGAGATGAGGGGTTTGGGGGAGGCTGCACAGGTATAGGCAGCCTGAAGAGGTCTTCCCCTTCCTGGCTTCAATGCATGGAACGCCTTTGGGAGCATAGGAAGCTCACCCAGGGGAGGTTTGGAAGTGCCAGGCCTTCTCATATCTACCCACGTGACACATTAGCAAACTCCAGTGTTGTTGCCAGGTGTTATACTGGGCACCAGCGATAATTACACAACTAGGACACGAGGCACACAGTTCAGTTTTGTCCAGTGATGGTGAGATCAGCATTTAACATCAGACATTTCTCACCTCCACCGTGGCAGGTTCCGGATAATCTGTGCAAAGCATGGAGTATAGAACTGGGCATGAAGTTACACCTCAGTGAGTGGAGCTATTATTAGCCACTGTCACCGGAAGCTGTGGAATAGATGGGCCACTTCTTCCCATTTTACTCAGTGATTAGGAAGGGAGGGGCTCTGCCTCTTCATATTAAAGCAGAGAATGCAGGCATAAGCTGGAGAAAAGTGCAAAAGTCATTTGGAGTTGGGGTGTGGTGTTGTATGCATCCATGTGAATGCATGCTCACATATGTGTGGGGGCACTGTGTGTTTGGGTGACCTTGAACTTGTGTGCTTACGGATGTGGAGGCCAGAAGAGGATGTCAAGTGTCACCTTGGATTGTTCTCCACCTTACGTATTGAAGTAGGGTGTCTGAGTCAGGGTTATTGCTGCAATGGAACACCACGACCAAAAGCAAGTTGGGAAGGAAAGGGTTTATTTGGCTCACACGTCCACATCACTGTTCAACATGAAAGGAAGTCAAATAGGAACTCAATCAGGGCAGGAACCTGGAGGCAGGAGCTGATGCAGAAGCCATGGAGGGGTGTGGTTTACTGACCTGCTCCCATGGCTTGCTCAGCCTGCTTGTTATAGAACCCAGGACCACCAGCCCAGGGATGGCACTGCCCACTGCCCAGGGCTGGGTCCTCCTCCATTGGTAACTAATTGAGAAAATGCCCTACAGGTTGCCCACAGCCCAATCTTAAGGAGGCATTTTCTTAATTGAGGTTCTCTCCTCTTAGATAACTTTTGTTTGTGACAAGTTGCCATAAGACTACTCTCATATCAATCCAGGGCGCACTGATTTAGATATTCTAGCAACCGGCTTACTCTAGCCATCCCCTCTCTCCACCTCCTGAGCACTTGAATTACAGGTAGATCACCACTTCTAACATTGCCATGAGTGTTGGGGATCCAAACTCTGGTTCTCATGATTGTTTGGCAAGCATTTTACCCACTGAGCCAACCCTCCAGCCCCTTCACTTGGATTTTTTGTTTATTTGTTTGTTTTTTGTTTTTTGAGACAGGGTTTCTCTGTGGCTTTGGAGCCTATCCTGGCACTCGCACTGCAGACCAGGCTGGCCTCGAACTCACAGAGATCCGCCTGCCTCTGCCTCCCGAGTGCTGAGATTAAAGGCATGCGCCACCAATGCCTGGCTTGGATTTGTTTTTCTAGACAGGGTTTCTCTGTAGCTTTGGAGGCTGTCCTGGAACTCAATCTGTATGCAGTCTAGGCTGGTCTCTGACTCACAGAGATGCGCCTGCCTCTGCCTCCTGAGTTCTGGGACTAAAAACGTGTGCCACCACTCTCCAGCTTATTTTTATTTGTCTTTTGAGATAGGATCTGCAACTTGATTTGTACACCAGGCTGGCCTCACATTCCAAGAGATCTACCTTGGTTCAGCCTCTTGAGTGCTAGGATTAAAGGTGTTTTCCACCATGCCACTTGTAAATTTTAATTATATTTTATGTGTACCGGTGTTTTGCCTGTTAGTATGTCTGTGAACTACATGTATGCAGTGCTGGAGGAGGCCAGACCACAGCACCAGATCCCCTGGAACTGGAGTGATAAGCCCCCATCTGCTGCTGGGAATTGAGCCTGGGTCCTCTGGAAGAGCATCCAGTGCCCATAACTGCTCAGCCATCTCTCCAGTCCTGTGTTTTTTGTTTTTTGTTTTTTTTCTTTTTCGAGACAGGGTTTCTCTGTGTAGCTTTGGAGCCTATCCTGGCACTCCCTCTAGAAACCAGACTGGCCTCGAACTCACAGAGATACGCCTGCCTCTGCCTCCCGAGTGCTGGGACTAAAGGCATGCACCACCAACGCCCGGCCTGTGCATATTTTTTAAAAGATTTTATTTATTATGTTTACACTGTTCAGCCCGCACCCCAGAAGAAGCACCAGACTTCATTACAGATGGTTGTGAGCCACCATATGGTTGCTGGGAATTGAACTCAGGACCTCTGGAAGGGCAGTCAGTGCTCTTAACCACTGAGCCATCTCTCCAGCCCAGTCCTGTGCATATTAATCTTTCCCTGAGTGTAGTTCCATATCCCCAGTATCTGGAAAATTACTCAAAGTGCAGGTTTCTGCCCCTTTCCCCTCTGGAAGGGCCTAAATACTGTAATAACAAACCACCTGACTAATTGTCACTGAGTGTCTCGAGGGGAAATGTGTGAAAAATGCTTTTCACTGAGCAAGGTTAGAAGCAGATCTTGAGTATTCTTAATTTCTTTTAAACAGCCCACTAGAAATTCTTCATCTTTAGGGCCTGAATAAGGTGACACACCAAATTAATAGAATTACTATTTATATTTTACAATGATAATAAGGAGCCAACCATAGGGTGGCTGAATAACAACAGTTCTGCCAGTCTGTAGTTTAGTCTAGGCAGGGGGCTTTGAAGTATTACGGTAATGATTAAATGATACCGAGAGAGCTCCATGCCAGGCATGCCTCTACATCATTTAATCTCAGCCCTGCTATGGTGCAGGCACTGCCATTGTCAACCTGACCTTACATACAGGAAGACAGAGGTGGAAAAAAAGCCAACTGAACTGGCTCAGGTCCTCCAAGTTCCCCTCTGACTTCTACAGGAAGCCATGGCACACCTCGGCCCACACTTACACAAACCACACACACACACCAAATAACAAAAAGTAATACAAATTTTAATGAAGAAAAGGGCTGGGAGCCGGGTGGTGTTGGCACACACCTTTAATCCCAGCACTCGGGAGGCAGAGACAGAAGAATCTATGTGAGTTCGAGACCAGCCTGGTCTACAGAGTGCCAGAACAGGTTCCAAAGCTACACAGAAAAACCCTGTCTTGAAGAAAAAGAAAGAAAGAAAGAAAAGAAAAGAAGAGAAAAGAAGAGGGCTGGCAAGAAGGCTCATAGGGTAAAGGCATTTGCTGTCAAGCCTGATGACCTGAGTTCAAACCCCAGGACCCAACGGGTGGAAAGAGAGAGCAGTTCCTGGGAGCTGTCCTTTGACATCCACATGTGCACCAGGACTCTCTCTTTCACTGTCCGTCCTTCTCCCCCAAACAATAGTTTCAGGAAGAAAGAAACTCAGTTGCTTGGATTTTTTGGGGGGGGGAGGGATGTTTTGTTTTGGTTGGTTTTTTTTTTTCTTTTTTTCTTTTCTTTTTCTTTTCTTTTTCTTTTTTTTTTTTTTCTGAGACAGGGTTTCTCTGTGGAGGCTGTCCTGGAACTAGCTCTTGTAGACCAGGCTGGTCTCGAACTCACAGAGATCCGTCTGCCTCTGCCTCCCGAGTGCTGGGATTAAAGGCATGCGCCACCACCACCCGGCTTTGGTTGGTTTTTTGAGACTGTGTAACAGTCCTGGCTCTCCTGGAACTCACAGAAATCCGACTGCCTCTGCCTCTGCCTCTGCCTCCTTAGTGCTGGGATTAAAGGCATGAGCCACCAACACCCAGCTCAAATTGCTTGTTTTTATAGATCAGCACTAGGCAGTCAAGATTTGGAATCATAGCTCCTACTTTTTTCTGTTATTGCTTTGTTTTGTTGTTCTCAACTCCAGGTCTTACTATGTAGTTCTGGCTGTCCTGGAACTAACTATGTAGACCAGGCTGGGCTAGAACTCAGAGATCTGCCTGGTTCTTACTTTTAATCACTCCCAGCTACCCTCGAGCTGTGCATAGGAGGCCTCACCGAGATCCAGATTCACCAAGAGGGGTGTATGTATGTATGTAGTATATATGTATTTATTTATTTATTTATATCTTGATTTTATGTGCATTGGCACTTTGACCAAGGGTGCCAGATCCCATGGAACTGGAATTACAGACACTTGTGAACTGTCATGTGGGTGCTAGGAATTGAACCTGAGTTCTCTGGAAGAATAGTCAGTTCTCTAGCCAGGCATTGGTGGTGCACGCCTGTAATCCCAGCACTTGGGAGCAGAGGCAGGCAGATCTCTGTGAGTACGAGGCTAGCCTGGTCTACAAGAGCTAGTTCTAGGATAGGCTCCAAAGCTACACAGAGAAATCCTGTCTCGAAATAAAAAAGAACAGTCAGTTCTCTTAACCACTGAGCCATCTCTCCAGCCCCGCAAGAGGGATTTAAAGGCAAACCACTAGTACTTTCTTGCCTCTCTCTCTCTCTCTATCGAAACCTCTAGACCAAACAATCCCTAAGGGGTCATGACCTTCCAAGTTCTGCTTGGGACTCTAAATACTCTATACCTATCTATTACAGCCTTGCTTACAAGCTATCTTAGAGTTGCTTTTTCAGCGATTTAATGAGTATTTGTTTTATGTGCCCAAAGACATTGTCCTCTAAGGCACCTGTTAAGGGTATATACCAACACACCTAGCTGACAACTTTTAAAAAATTTTTAAATTATGATTATATGTGCATATATGATGGGTATGGGGAAGGGTGTGCTACAGTGATGTAGGCACCTAAAAGATAAAGATGGTATCACCCTGCAGGGCTACAACTAGACTGGAAGGCCAAAGGAGCTTGTTAGAACTTGTTGACTGACTAGGAGTGGTGACACACCCTTTTTTGGGGGTCGGGTTTCGAGACACGGTTTCACTGTGGCTTTGGAGGCTGTCCTGGCACTCAATCTGTAGACCAGGCTGGTCTCAAACTGCCTCCCGAGTGCTGGGACTAAAGGCGTGTGCCACCAATGCCCTACTGGTAACACATACCTTTAATCCCAGTACTCACTTGGGAGGCAGAGTCTGGCAGATCTCTGAGTTTGAGCCCAGCCTGATTTACATACATAGTGAATTCCAGGCCAGCGAGGGCTACATAGAAAGACCCTGTCTCAAAAAAAAAAAAATTACTATTACAGTAAAATGAAAAAAAGTTGGGGGATTGATGAGATGGCTCAGTAGGCAAAGGATTTGCTATACAAGCCTGATGACCTGAGTTCAATCCCCAGAACCCCACATAAAGGTGAAAAGAAAGAACCAACTCCACTAAGTTGTACTCTAACTCCCACGTCACTTGTACAACACCCATCGTATACGCACATATAACCATAATCGATAATTTAAAATTTTATTTTATTTATTTTATTTATTTTTGTTTTCAAGACAGGGTTTCTCTTTGTAGCCCTGCCTATCTTGAATTTAGGAGCTCCGCCTACCTCTGTCTCCAAGTGCTGGAATTAAAGGCGTGCGCCACCACCAAAACGGCTTAATTCTTATTTATTTGCTTATTTATTTATTTAGGCTTTTCGGAACAGGGTTTCTCTGTGTAGCTTTGGAGGCTGTCCTGGAACTCGCTCTTGTAGAGCAGGCTGGTCTCAAACTCGTGACAGAGATCCACCTGCCTCTGCCTCCGGAGTGCTGGGATTAAAGGCGCGTCCCAGGACCGCCGGACTAAACAGCTTAATTTTTTTTAAAAAGTTGTCAGCCCGGGGTGCAGTCTCCGCCCCCTGTACGCCTCTGCGGACCACTGCCCTTCCTTCCACCCCTCATCCTGCCCCCTTAATTCCCTGCCTCCCTGCCACGCCCCGCGGCAGACCTTCCGCCCCCGCCCCCAGCATCTTCAGCGTCCCCTAGCGACCGGGCGGCGGCTCCTAGCAACAGCATCCCAGCGCCCTAACGACGGCGGCACGTAGGGCCACGTCAGCGCGCTTGGCCCCGCCCCCGCGCCGCCGGCCCCGCCTCCCCGCGCTTAAGGTGCCGCCGCCGCTGTAGCCGCCGCCGCCGCCCGCCGCCCGAGACTCGCGCAGAGCAGTTATGGCGGATCCCGCAGCGCCCGCGCCCGCGCCCGCCCAGGCCCCGGCCCCGGCCCCGGCCGCCGCCCCGACCCCGTCCCCGACCCCGCCCCGGCCGCAGCCCCGCCGCCGCCCCGCCGCCCGCGCCCGCCACGGACTCGGCCTCAGGGCCGTCCTCCGAATCCGGCCCCGAGGCGGGCTCGCAACGCCTGCTGTTCTCTCACGACCTGGTGTCGGGCCGTTACCGCGGCTCGGTGCACTTCGGGCTGGTGCGCCTCATCCACGGCGAGGACTCGGACTCGGAGGGCGAGGAGGACGGCCGCGGCAGCTCGGGCTGCTCCGAGGCCGGGGGCGCGGGCCACGAGGAGGGCCGGGCCAGCCCGCTGCGGCGCGGCTACGTGCGCGTCCAGTGGTACCCGGAGGGCGTCAAGCAGCACGTAAAGGAGACCAAGGTGAGGCGGGCCGGGAGGGCCGGGCGGGCCGGGAGGGCAGGCGGGGGAGCGCCGCCCCAGCGCTCCGTGCACCGTCATCGCACCGGCCTGGGCGCGCACGCCGGCCCGGCTCGCGGCTCCCGGCTCCCGGCTCCCGGCTCGAGGCGAGCGAGGGGAGGGGCCTTGCGAGCGAGGCGAGCTCCGCTGCGGTGTGGGCCTCGGTGATGGACGCGTCGCGCAGAGTCGGACGCCCGTGGGGACCTCCTCAGGCCCTGAGGCGTGTTCGGCATTACACTAGTGCGGCGTTTTGCTGACACCCTCCCTCTCCAAAAAAAAAAAAAAAAAAAAAAAAAAGGCTCCATGCTGCATTGTGCTTCCAGAAGGGAAGGCCGTGCGTGCCGGGGAGGGCTTGGCTGTGGTGGGCAATTCCAAAACAAAGATCGAGGTGAAAACCCAAGAAGTTGAGCAGATGCTGAGGGAATGCGCGGTGGGGAAGCGGCCCCGCGGCCTTTTTGTTTCAACCCTGCTGCCTCCTTTGAACTGCTGTGGAGAACTTTGTGAGGAAAATGATGATGGGCAGTCCAGAGCCACGATATTAATAGTACCGGGGGAGATGGTGGCAGCTGTGATTGGTGTCCTTTTGGACTTCTTGGGGTGGGATATCCTGTGCAGCCCGTGGGGAAAACTGTCGGGTTTTTCTTAACCTGGAGCTGTTAGGCAAATACCACACTCCCCCACTGAGGTGAGATGAGGTTAGTGAATGGAACAATTCTACCAAAGAGGTCTGTCTTCATAAACCTTGAACCAAGCTTGGTCTGCAGGCCTGTTCTCCTGAGTGTGTAATTTCTGTCAGTGAGTCTTTCTCAAACACCTATCTGTATCTCCCAGCTCTCCCTCCTGCCGAGTCAGGAAACATTTCTAAGCATGAATCAGGCCTGCCTCGTTTTAGGTCCCGGGAAGGTGAAAGGTCTGGTTTTGGGGGGATGCTGTTAATTTTTTTTTTCCCTTTGGTTTTTCGAGACAGGGTTTCTCTGTATTGTTTTGGGGCCTGCCCTGGAACTAGCTCTGTAGACCAGGCTGGTCTCGAACTCACAGAGATCTGCCTGTCTCTGCCTCCCGAGTGCTGGGATTAAAGCTGTGCCCCACCAACGCCCGGCGATTCATTAATTTTTGCAGTGCTAAGGGTTGAACCCAGGGACTTGATAATGGACTGGTGCTTTTCCACAGAGCTACATCCTCAACCCAAGCCAAGTTGTACAGGCAGGCCTGGGAATTTCAATAATCCCACCTCAGTCTCTCCATTATGGAGGATTAAAGGGAGCCATACCACTAAACCCATCAGAGGAAGCTCTTCAGAAGTTAATCTAGGGCTGGGTGTGGCAGCACTCACCTTTAATCCCAGCACTCAGTAGACTGAGGCCGGAGGATCTCTGAGTTTGAGGCAAGTCTGGTCTACAAATCGAGTTCTAGGACAGCCAGAGCTACACGAGACCCTGTCTCAAAACAAACAAACAAAAGTTAATTTGGGTTTTTCATACTGGGAGAAGAAGACAGCAGAAAAATATGGCTTCATGCCATACTAAGAAAGGAGACTGCGGATGGAGAATGGCAGGAGACCAGGGAGGAAAAAGCTCCACTCGTGAATTCTAGTTGTTGTGCAGGAGTGATTGCGGATACCAGCATCTCTTTCATCAAGAGTGCACATCCACAGGCACACGTCCACACACCTCAGCTGCTCGGAAAAACTAAGTCAGGCAACAGCTTCTCTGCTTCTTAAGAAAACTGAATTCACAAGCAAAAGAATTTGGAACATAGTCCATTTTGAAGCAGAATTCCTATTAAAAATGATTAGTGTTGTGTTGGGGAAAAACTTCTTGCTCATTTTGTGTCTGCATTGTGTTGCCAGAAGTTTTCTTTTCTTTTGTTTTTTTGGAGACAGGGTGTCTCTGTATAACAGCCCTGGCTGGTTTTGAACTCACAGATCCGAGTGCTGGGATTAAAGGCGAGAGCCACCATGCTAAGAGGTTCAGAAAATGCTTTCCGTCTGTCACCCAGCTTCCCCCGAGCTTTGACTGCAGCCCTGGCTCAGAGCTTGGCCTAGCTCTGCCACCAGGCACTGACATTTTTGTCAGTTGTTTCTGTTCTTCGGGATCTTGGTGGTTAACTTCATTTACAGCTCTGCCTCCCGAACACGTGTAATAATATTTGACCTGAAAAGCCTACTTTGGAGTTACATACAAAACAACTTTAAAAGGCCTCTGTTCAGGTAGGTTTTGAAGATTCCCTCTTGTAACTTGGTTTGAGTGCATTGGATCTCATCTTGTGGCTCTGATGGTGTTTACTTTTGTAGCTTCCAGCAATGGGATTCCAAGGAATGGTAGTCTGTGAGTATCCACTCACCGCAGTGAGAGGACCCCATTCTGTTGCTGAGAACTGGAGAGCAGATGTTTGGGGTGGGTGTGCATTTATAGGGAGCAGCTGTCTGTCATCATGAGCTACAGACACAGATGACAGAAGTGGGCCCTGGGGCCTTGCTGCACTTTGTTTAGGGAGCTTGTCCTCCCCTCCCCCAACTCATTCATCTTAATATCAGGGTGACTGCCAAAAAGAAAGGTTTGAATGGTTAGTGTCTTGGTTTCTGCTCCTCATGAATCTGGTTATGTTATTGGCAGAATAAAATGGCTGGATTTCTTTCTAGCCCTGGCTGTCCTAGAACTCACTATGTAGACCATTCTGTCTTCAAACTCAGAGATCTTCTTGACTCTGCCTCTCAAGTACTGGAGTTAAAGATGTACACCACCACACCCAGTGTTTTGTTTGTTTTGTTGTTGTTGGTTGGTAGGTTGGTTGGTTTTCTGAGACAAGGTTCTCTATGTATCTCTGGCTGTCCTGGAACTCCCTATAGACCAGGTTGGCCTGGAACTTACTATGTAAATCAGGCTGAGTTCACTGGAACTCAGAGATCCACCTGCCTAGGCCTCCCAAGTGCTGGGATTAAAGGTATGTGCCACCACTGCCTGGCTTTTTTTTTTTTTTTTTACAGTTATTGGAATAGTGAGTTTTTGTTATCTTTTTTTTTTTAAAGATTTATCATGTATACAGTGTTCAGCCTGCACCCCAGAAGAGGGCACCAGCTCTCATTATAGATGGTTGTGAGCCCCCATGTGGTTGCTGGGAATTGAACTCAGGACCTCTGGAAGAGCAGCCAGTGCTCTTAACCTCTGAGCCATCTCTCCAGCCCAGTTATTGGAATAGTTTTAACTGTGTCTGGAGTATTTCTTATATCCTAGAGTATTTTTGTAGTTCACATGTTCACTTGGAGAATATGAATGGGACTTAATACTAGTGTCCCTTCCCTGGGTTTCCCTGTCATCCAGGCCCAAGACACTTTATTGTAGCCACACTGACCTGAAACTTAACATCCTCCTGCCTCAGCTCGCTGAATAGCTGTGATTTTGGTGTGTACTGCCATGCCTGTCTTAATACCTCTCTCTCTCTTTAAAAAGATTTGTTTTAGCCTGGCATTGGTGGTGCACGCCTTTAATCCCAGTACTCAGGAGGCAGAAGCAGGAGGATCTCTGTGAGTTTGAGGCCAGCCTGGTCTACAGAGTGAGTGCCAGGACAACCTCCAAAGCTACACAGAGAAACCCTGTCTTGAAAAACCAAGAAAAAAATTGTTTATATTTTTAATTATGTGTGTGGGTATATTTGTCTGTGTAGGGATGTGTGAACTGCCTGACATGGGTGCTGGGAACTGAACTTGGGTCCTGGAAGAACAGCAAGGACTCTTAACTGCTGAGCCATCTCTCTAGCCCTACTATTTTACTCTAAATGCAAGCTTTTAGTGAACCTTTTTAAAAGAAGGTGAAGAGATAGGCAGCAAGCCTGACTCCCTTCCTGTCCCCTCCACAAAATGAGCAGCAGAAATAAAGTTGCTTCTTTCAGAAATCGTAGAATTTATGGTTGTGTTCCTGAAGCTCCTAGCATCCAAGATTAAGCTAAAGAACAGCCGAATGTAGCGGTGCACACCTTCAGTCTTAGCACTCCAGGCCAGCTTGATCTACATAATGAGTTCACAACAGCCTGAGCTACATAGACCCAGTTTCAAAAAACAACAACAACAAAAAAGCCCCACCCTTCACCTCCCCACCCCCTGAAAAAACTTAAGCAAACAGCCAGTTTCTGACCAGCCTGGCTGTCACCTATTGGCTGTGCAAGCTTGCCTTTTCCTCTGCTCATCCTTTGAATACCATTCTGAAATGAAGCCCCTTACTGGCCTGAGCCCTGGCTACACAGGTGGTCTTCCTTGTTGCCACCTGTCATGCTGGGACAGAGCAGTCCTGAGGAAAGAGCCCCATTGCTGCCTGTCAGTCAGTTCAAGATTCCTTCTGGTGGTGCTTGTTTCAGCTTTTTTGTTTCTCTTCTCCCCACCTCCCTTCCTTTCTTCCCTTAATAGGGTCTCATGTCACCCATGCTGCCCTCAAACTCACCTTGTAGCAGAGGATGGATGACTTTGTACTTCTGACCCTTTTGCCTCCTCCCACTCCCAAGGGCTGGGATGCAGGCAGGTGTGTGCCACCACACCCCACAGTCGCTTTCCCACCTCTCCCCGGGTGTTGTCTTTTAAGTTGCCGAAACACTTAGTGTCTCCCAGATTTGAGACATGGTGTCTGAATTCAAGCTGCTTGCTATTACACACTGCTTTTGTGTGGCTGTGTGTGGGGTGTGTGAAGTGCCCTGATGACAGGTCCCTCTGGAATTGGCTTTGCAGTTTATTTTTGGTTCCTACTCAGGCCAGCATTTCCATGAGGAAAGCTATTTAGGTGTAGCATCATAGCCCAAGACGATTGTCTCACTTGTCCAGGTATGGGAGCCCATTAAAGGGATTGTTCTTAGTGATGCAATAGGAAGGAGTTATGTAAGGTTAAAGCAAGACGCAGGACTAAGTGCTTCTAAATTGCCTTCTATTCAGATAGGATCACAGCTTGGAGACTCTTCACAGCTGTCCTGTGATTTTATTTTGTTCCTTGATTTTTCCTCTAACTCCTTGGCCTTGAGGCCACAATTGTGTCTCTGTGTGGTAATTGCCCGACTCAAGGGCACTTTGACCAGATGAGGGATGTGTGTTTGGATTGCAATTGGAAGTCAAAACCCTTGGGTGTTCCTCTGGCTAGCACCTGCTCTGATTGACCTTGGCTAAGTCATTGCCTCATCTCTCTTCAGTGGAAAGTAAGATGACTCTCTAGCCCCTGAAATGAGCCTGCACTGGTGGAGTAGTCAGAAGCACAGCATTGCTCGTCTAGGGGTTACTTGATCATTCAGACACTATTCTAATTCACGGAATATCACCTCCCTGGGTCGCAGGGCAGTGCTAAAGCATAAGGCACCTTGGAAGGCTTGTTTCAGTAGCATGGGAATTCCTAATTCCTGTATCATGAGTGATGGTGATAAGTGTGACTTTGGGAGCCTTTTTCTAGAGGTACTCATGAATCTCATAACTTTCACTTTATAAGAAATTTAGCCTGGCGGTGGTAGCACATGCCTTTAATCCCAGCACTCCGAAGGCAGAGGCAGGAGGATCTCTGAGTTTGAGGCCAGTCTTGTCTGCAGAGTGAGTGCCAGGGATATACAGAGAAACCCTGTCTGAAAACTGGGGGGGGGGGGGCTTATTTAAGGTACAACTAGAATAGCACCTGCCTGCCTCCAGGAGCAGACAGCAAATCTGCAGGTACACAGCTGACTGAATGGCTCCCCAAAACTGGAGGATACCCTCAATGGCGGTAGCAGTGGCTTTTGAGGCATAGTCTTACCATGTAGCCCCAATAGCCTGAAATGCAGTGTGTAAGTATGTAGACCAGACTGGTATCCAGCTTACTGTGATCTGCTTGACTCTGCCTCTCAAATGCTCCAACTTGGCTGGAAGATCTTCTGAAATTCCCACAAGATAGGTGATAAGGATGAATCCCAAGGGTTAGATGATGTTTTTCTCCTAGGATCACAGCTCAGGCCTACCTTTTGTGTATCAGGCACTCTGCTCACTCAGTGCTCACAGCAACTATCTAAATGAGATGCTGTTACTTGGTGGTCTAGAGGAGAAAAGTGAGGAGCAGCAGGCATCACACTGCCTAAGTGGGGGGTGTCCTGAAAACAGACTGAAGGGAAAGCCATTTTTACCTGAGACAGTAAAGCTTCTTGGTGTACATACAGGAACCATAGACTGGGATTGAAAAGCCTTAGCGGGGTAGCGGATGGGGGTGGCTCTAGGTGAACGTGGAGGTGTGGGTTGCAGGTGGAGCGGTCCATATGCTGTTGTGAGCCAATGGCTCCTTCCCTAACCTTACTCATCCTCAGAGCCATGAAGAATGCTCTGTGTTTCAGGGGAACTCTAGCACTAGCCCGACTCAGTCCAGCCCTTAGTACCACCTTCCACCCCCTGAGGCCAGCAGGAGGGTGGACCCTCAGTAGTTGGCACCTCCTATCCCATCAACAGTGGAACTCCAGCCTCACTTGCCCCCTCTGCTGCTGCTGTCATCCTACTTCTGGGAATGCTGACTCATGTATCAGGGTTAGGAAGGACTCCTTGGAGAGGCTGAGGTCCACCTCAGTTTCTTTCCTTCCCCTGCCCTGTGTTCGCTTTAGACCATGGAAGGTGTGTTTGTGTCTTACCTGATTCACTGATGTCCTTGCCTGGGGGGGGGGGGGCTTCAAGGGCTTTTCTGTGTATCCCTGGTTGTCCTGGAACTCCCTCCCTCTGTAGACAGGGCCAGCCTCTAACTCACAGAGATCCACCTGCCTCTCTCTGCTTCTGCCTCTGCCTCCTCAGTGCTGGGATTAAAGGCCACCACTTCGAGGTACTAAACCTTGCTTTTTTTTTTTTCTTTTCCATTTTCTTTTTAGTCAAGAACTGTTGTCTTTTACTATTTTATACACCACTGGGCCTCATGGAATCCCCTGGAAACTATTTGGGGCCCACATTTTTAAAAAGGAGTACAGTTATCATGTGTAACGTGAATGACATGGGCACGTGATCAGTGTCTGCTGCCCTAGTGATTCCCTCAGTGGAGTCAGAGTGATTGCTCTGGGTTCTCCCAAGACAGTATGGTCCATAGACGCTTTGAGAGTCCCTGCTTGTGACTAGACTGTTCTTGGGTGAGGTTGACAATCTAAGGTGGGGAAGGCACTTAGGATGGGTTAGAAAGCATTCTCAATAGGTACTTGGTCCTTTGACTGGAGCTCCTTCCTCAGGCTCTGTCCACTGGTGGGGTTGGGGGACAGCACTTGGGTGCTACAGTGACCCTAGAGTCAGCCCCAGGGGTCTGTTAGGAGCCTCCCAACCTGGGACTGCAGACAACAGGGAAGAGCCAGGTGCTTGTTGGATTTTTTTGTAGCTCAGAGTAAAATTGAATCACATTAATGGCTGTCTGAATGTATCTGTTCCAGGGGTTTTGCCCTTCATCTCAGGGTGACTGTTGACTGAAGCCTTGGTCATGGGTGTCCAGGTTGCCCAGAGACCCAGAAAAATGTGTGTGGTGTGGTGTTGGGGGGGGGGTCCTCAAAGCAAGTCCATGACCTTTGGCCCCTCATACCCAATAGGCAAACCCTACACCCTTACAAAGACCCAGTCAGCAGTAAATATGGAATGGCTACCATTTAGGGGTTAAATCTGGTTGGTTATATATATGGTTGGGCATTTTCAGGGTTTTTGCTTGTTTTGAAAGACTTCAGCAGCAGCAGCATTTGCTAGCCTACAGCTGAGTCAAGGGACTGAAACACTTGCTGGGTCATTTTTGGTTTAACCTGATAACATGGACACATCTGGGAAAACAGTCTGACTATGGCAATTTAAAGTTTTTTTAAGAAATTAAGATACTGAGTCATGCTTGGGGGTTGGGGGAGAGCCAGTCAGCCCTACCCAACCAGCCCAGAAAGATGAAAACACAGCTAGCACTGACAGAGATTTCCTGTAGTCTCCCTCAAAGAAAGCATCCTTCATTTGCATACTGCAGCAGAGCTTGGGCTCTGGCAGGCTTTGTGCCGATCTCATCTCTGAGCCTTTTGTGAGAGCCGCTGATGTGATGTGCATGGTTGTTGTTGAAGGCCAGGTGGGAAGTTTACAGGCACGCAACTGTGTGTCAGGCTTGGCGTATGTGGTGTTGGAGCATCTCATATTTGTCTGCTTCTGTTTTAATGACTTAAGGGACTTGGAGGGCCCTGAAGGTTGATGACATCATCTTCTAGCCAGGGAAGAAAACCTCTCTCCCTGCTGCTGGGGCATCCCAGTCCTGAGCTGGTGGAATTGGTTGTCTCTCCCATTTCTCATGACCTTTCACCTTTGGCCTTCATCTGACCTATCACTCTGGATGGGATGGCTTCCCAGAGCATGGGTGACTAGGGAATTCCTTGTCACCACATTTGCTGTCTTGGTCATTGTCGTCCTCCCTTAAGCCTGCTGGTGTTATTTAATGTGGTCAACTCAGCTCTCTCTCTTATTTTTAACATTTATTTTGTGTTTATGTGTATGTGGGCACGAGTGTGCTGTGAAACACATTTGGAGGTCAGAGGACAACTTAGGAGAATTGGTTCTCTTCTCCTAACACGTGGGTCCCAGGGATCAAACTCAAGGTTGTCAGGCTTGGCAGCAAGCACCTTTACCCCTTGAACCATCCCAGCAGCGCCCGACCATGCCCTTGGAGATAGACGTCTTCTGTGTACTCTGATTGTATCTGCCTGTTACAAAGTTTTCTTTTTCTTTTCTTCCCCCAGGCCTTCCTCAACCTCTCTTTGCCTCTCCTCCTCACCTCACATCCTCTCCCTTCCCTTCCCCTCCCCGGCTTTGAGTGCCACCTTCCTAGCTTCCTGCTGAAAAGCCCTGTCAGGCCACTAGCACCTCAGACTTTGGGTGTGAAGTCTTGTGATATGACTGCCCTCCCCCTCACCAGCTTTTTAATATGAAAACATCAGACATTCAGAAGAGCTGAAAGACTAGACCACTGATTACTAATTGCCAGCCACTGTGAGTCAGCAGCTGTTGTCACTCTGCCATCTGGCTTCATCTGTGTATGGAATGCTTCCTTGGGAGCCACTTGTGAGTTAGACACAAACACGATGGCAGTTCACTGTCAGAGTGTTGCCACCATTATAAAGTCCCCTTGACCCCCCAGATCTTACACCTTGGCTATCAGTGTCTTGTTGAGCTGTCCTTTGTTTTCCATGCTTGCTTTTGTTTTACTTCCCTTCCTTGTGTACTTGGGGTTGAACCCATGGCCTCATGAATGTTAGGTGAGTGCTCTCACACTGTACCCCCTCATCACTTTTGACTCTGACACAGGTCTTACTAAGTTGCCCAGGCTGGTCTTGAGCTGACTTTGTAGAATCTGCCCCAGGACTTGCTCAGTTTCTGTAGTAGTTGCTCCTACAGTCCTGGCTGCTTGCTGCTCAGTTCTTAGGCTAGAGTGACATCTCCTGGATCTCCTGTCTTCAGGCCCACCAGCCCAGACAGCTTCAGGGTGACTAGCAGGTGACTACTCAAACTCTCAGGCCAGCCTTTCCCTGTCTGAGATTGTCCCGCCTGTCTGTCCTGCCTCCCAGTTGTCTACAGCCAGTCTGACAGCTTTCCCCTAATTCACAAGTGCCTCTAATGCCCTGGGGCTCATGGGTATTCCTTGTGAAACAAAGATAGCAAGAGAGTGGCCTGTGCAGATTCTTGGGACACATGAAGACCAGTGTTTACTCCTTCCTTCCAACTTACTCATAAGGAATCTTCCAGTACTCGTCATTGGTTTTCTTTCTTTTTTGTGGTGCTGAGAATTGAACCCAGGACTCTGTGCAAGCTAAATGAGCACTCTGCTGCTGAGCTGTCTCTGCAGATACCCTCCGTCTTCAGAGGTCTCATGGTGCTGGAGCTGTGGGCGCCTTGCCTGCCCCTCATGCCAATCTTTCTTTACTCTTGGTTGGCAGGTGATCCTGTCATTTATTGCCCAAGCTACTCTTCCTTGAAAGCGCTATGAAGAGTTACTCCAGGACCAACCCCCACGAGTATCCTAATACTAGGAGCAGATTAGTCATAAGACACCATATTGCAGTTTACTATTCTGGCAGCTTCCATCACCAGGCTTGTAGGCAGAGTACATGTGCAGAGGGCTAGGACAAAGCTAGCTTTAGCTATGTCCTATCAGATATGGACAGTGCTGGCCACAGAGCTTCCCAGGACAGGCTGGGTGAGAACTGAGGATGTCACATCCAGGGGAAAGTCACCTGTTTGTCACTGCTCTGTGTTACCTTCCAGGCCTCTCAGTAGCACTGCTCAGAGTGATACTGAACACACCCTTGGCCTGTAGTAACTGATACTTAAGTTTTAGGTTAAGGTTAAGCATGCTTTATGTTAAGCATGTGTGTTTCCTCCTTGATCATCGTGAGTGACTCCTTTGTGGACAGCTTGGGTCTTGTGTGCTGCCTGCATGGACACTCTGGGGGAGGGGTTTAAGAGCACGGTGGCAGTTGTAATGATTATGGCAGGCCTGCTGCTTGGGGGAGGTTTAAAAAAACTATGTTAAAAATGAATATAACCACCACAGTTATCAGGGTGTCAGTGGTGGAGGAAGTGAGGGAACCGTGAATGAACACAGCCTAGGCTGGCTCTAGGCAGATGCACCTGCCCACACGTGGGCCTCTCCTCAGTGCAGATTGCTCAGTCAATCTAACAAGCTCCAGTGATGCTTCTGCTAGGCAGGCCTGCGCTCTGAACCACACTAGTGGAGTGTGGATCTTTCAATCCTTCAGAGCCCTGTGGGCTCAGAGGTTGGCTAACATCTACCCAAGTTTTAGTATGCAGTTGACTTTGAGTATTTCTTAGACAGACAGGCAGACAGACAGACAGAAAATATGTTTATGCTAATAATCAGAAATTTTCAAGAGGTAGCCACCGAAGACTGTTGTCTAGGTAGACCTAATGACCACCACACCTTCTCCCTCTGCTGCTGCTCTTTTTTTTAATCTTTTTGGTTTTTTTGAGACAGGGTTTCTCTGTGGCTTTAGAGGCTGTCCTGGAACTCACTCTGTTGACCAGGCTGGCCTTGAGATAGCTTGCCTCTGTCTCCTGAGCTCTGGGATTAAAGGTGTGCGCCACCACTGTCCCGCTAATGCTTGCTCTTTTAGGGTGAAAGCAGAAGGTCTCTGAGTGTGGTTCAAGCACTCCAAGAGGACAGGTAAGTATTTTACTGGACTTGCTCTTATAAAAAGCCTGACTCCGTGAGCTGCTGCTGGAGGACACAGCTTTCTACAGGTTGTCTCCCTCCCCCAAAGTGGCTGGTGCCCTATTGGAGAGATGGAAAGAAACCCAGAGTGTTTGTCAGATAGCTAGCTAGACCAAGGCAGAGTCCAGATTTGAACCCAAGACTGTTTGTGCTACTAAAGTGCAGAGTTGACGCTAGCTAACTTCTCTTGGTCTGGGCCAGATGGCTGCAGGGAGAAGACTAGGGACCAGCTAGGTTTTTCTGGAAGGAGCTGATGATAAATGCTTTTGGCTTACACAGGCTTCACTGTCTCCATCACCACTTCTCAGTTCTGCGCATAAGCTCTTGGGGATAATAATCAAATGGATGTTAAATGGTCAGGAAGAGCTCCAGTAAAACTTTCTCTTAATTGTTTTGTTTTGGAGACAAGGTCTCATTACACATCACTGGTTCAGGGAGGTTTGCAGGGGAGGGAGTGCATACCTGCATGTAAGGCCACAGGAGCTGAGCCTATGTGAAGGTGCAGTTTGCATACGGTGGCACAAGAGCTTGGGGTAGGATGGATGTCATGGAGGTAACTTTAGCCCTTGGAAGAGAAGAACATTGAACAACAGTGGAAGCTGGAGTCCATGCAGAGTGCTGGTGAAATGGTTCATTTTAGCTGTTCTGAATTTAGGGCTGAGTGTGATGGCCCGTGCCTGTGACCTCAGTACTTGAGAGGATGAGGCAGGAGGATGGAAAGTTTGAGGCCAGCCTAAACTACATAGCCAAAGCCTATTAAAGAATAAAACTTAGACATCAGAATTCCTCTAACCCAAAGATTACTGTGCACCTCAATGGGGTTTTATTATGTGAATTGCATCTCTTGATGCTTTGGCATAAAAACATTAAAATAAATTTTAGAACACAATGTGTATTCCATCAGCCATAAAAGCAATGACATCATCACATGTAGATCTGTTAGAATGAAAAAGGTAAGTGATGTCTTAATGTTAGGGGAGAGTTTTGGTTTCAGACTTCCTAAAGGGGTCCCAGCCACACTGGGATTGTGTTTAGAGACAGGAGAGAGTGCTGTTAAGAGATGCTGGCTTTGGCCACAGATAATGAGAACCACCATTCCTCTAGGGCACAGCTGGAAGTGTTGTGTTTTCTCTAAGTTCACTTACTTAAAAGCATTTTTTAATTGTTATTTTGTGTCAGTGTACTACCTGTGTGCTTGGTACTCTCAGAGGTCAGATTCCCTGGAACTGGAATAAAACCAGGGTCCTCTGGAAGAGCAGAAGTGCTTGTGACCACAGAGTCACAGAGCCATCTCTCCAGCTCTGAGTTCACTTTTTTTTTTTTTTTTTTTTTTTTTTTTTGACAGGGTTTCTCTGTAGCACTATAGACCAGGCAAGCCTGAACTCACAGAGATCCACCTGCCTCTGCCTCCCGAGTGCTGGGATTAAAGGCCACCAACGCCCGCCTCCTGTTCACTTTTTAACCCTTTTTGCCTGATCCCAGTGAAGCAGGTAGTGTTACTTTTAGATGAGAACAGGTCTGGGGCCCTGCTCCAGGTCATGAGTCTAACCTGCAAGTCTGGGCAGTGTCCCCAAGCTCCCAGTCAGCTGTCCTTTAGAAGACTTTGCAGCACGCTTGCTCAGTGGCGTGCAAGTCTTTAGGTGACAGACTGGGAGCTAGTGAAGAGCCACTGCAGAGGGGCAGTAGATGACCTGGCAGTGGCTCACTGTGGATGAGTAGCCAGCCGGAGAGTGTACAGACCATTAGGAAACTTCTGCAGTGCAGATGAACTATCTTTGGGCATTTCCTGGGCATGACTTAGCATGCACGCCAGGCATGGTGTGTTGAATGTGTTGGATTTTAGAACAGAATGACCCCAGCTGTGAACCATCAACTCCATCAGAACCATCAACTCCATCAGAGCTCCATCAGCCTAACTCTCCCCAGTGAGAACCTAAGACAGTGGTGAAGCTTTGAGTGAGAGTGAGCATGGGTGGAGAACAAGACAGTCATGGAAGGTTTGTCCAATGGAGTACACAGCACAGGCTGGTGTGCTGGGAGATGGGGAACACAGCAGAACCGTGGTCATAGTTATGCCAGGCTTTCAGAGGATCAGGAGAGATGAGGTACATTTTGTTCTAATTATGGTTAAATATTGAAGTAAACACAGCATCGCGTGCCTTCCCAGAGTCACACAGACCACACCGGCCATCTCAGCTTTTTCATCATCCTGTCTGGGGCTTGTCTTCATCAGTCAAACTCCCTAAACCTCTCCAAGATTTTCAGCTTTTATAGAAAGCTTTTATAATAGTAGGGTTTAGCCTGTGACTCCAGCTCCAAGGGGGTTTGATTCCCTCTTCTGGTCTCTGTGGGTATCCCCTCACATAAATAATAAATCTTTAAAAACCCCCAAATGTTCACCTGCTGTGAGGATCTGGAAGAGTGACAGAGATCCAGGCTGTGCTGTGCGTGTTTCTTCAGAGGACCAGTGTGGGCTGTGCTGTGCATGTTTCTTCAGAGGACCAGTGTGGGGAGACTCAGTGCCAGCTCTGTGTGTGTGTATTGCATGTTTCTTCAGAAGACCAGTGTGGGGAGGTTCAGTGCCAGTTCTTTGTGTCTGTGTGTAGTGTGTGTGTATAAATGCATGTTTGGGTGCTTGGGTGTGCTGTGTGTATTGGGAGGCTAGAGGTTAATTGGGTGTTTTTCTTAATCACTCCCCCCCCTTTTAGTTTTTGTTTTGAGATAAGGTTTCTCTGTATCCCTCTATGTAGACCAGACTGGCCTCCATCAAACTCAAAGAAATCCCTGTCTCTCTGCCTCTCAAGTACTGGGATTAAAGGTGTGTACTGCCACTGGGCAGTGGTGGTGCACGCCTTTAATCCCAGCACTTGGGAGTCAGAAGCTGGGGGATCTCTGTGAGTTGAGACCACCCTGGTCTACAAGAGCTGGTTCCAGAACAGCCTCCAAAGCCACAGAGAAACCCTGCCTCGAAAAACCAAAAAAAAAAAAAAAAAAAAGTTTCCTGTAATGCATTTCCTGAGATAACTGCTTTGTATTTTACATTTCAGTGGATGTTCATTTTAATCTTTTATAAATGAATATTTCTGTTCAGAAAAATCTGTCATGCTAACTGTAATCTTCTTGCTCCCTAGCACTTAACAAGCTGTACAAAGGGGTAAGGTTCCAGAGGGACTGTTAGTGCGTGCTGACAGGGGCCAGTTTATAGTACCCCGTGCACTTGTAGTCCAGCCATGGAAACCAGAAGATCCCTTAGCCTTTCCCACTGTTGAGGAACGTTCTAGAGTACATGGCCTCACCTTTACTGACAGTTGTGCTTTAGTGAGGTTTACCCCTTCAGGATGGTATTGCAAACTAGAGCTCAGCCTCTGGAAGTCATTCTCTCCTTCAGAAAGGTTTGACCTCGAGCTTTGCAGGGCTGCCCCTCCTGTATATTCCTCATGCTGTTGGGCTGTTGGGAGCACATCTCCATGTTTCCTTCTGCTTGTCCTAGTGGTAGTATTTGTGGCATTCCTACTCAAGTTCCTTTTGAAGGGCAGTTGCAGCGTGTAGGACATTTGCTTGAGATGGGTGCAGCAGGGTCAGTGTTTCTCAAACATGCAGACCAAGTGCTTGGCCCAGGTTAGAAAATGAAGTGACTCTTACTTTGAAAAAGTAAGAATGTCCCCTTGGGTCATTCTTTTCCTGAGATGGAGGTCATAGCAAAGGGGTGTGTGTGTCAGCAAGCCTTTCTGTTTCAAACAAAGGAATGTTAGTGTGAGGTCAGGAACACATACATATAGAATCAAAGGTCATCTTATGTCTTCAAATCATTCTCTACCTTATGTTCCGAGACAGGTCCTGACTGATTGAGTTAGGTTGATCTAGTGGGCTGTGGAGTGTGAACTCAGCCCTAGTGCTTGTCTGGTAGGCACACTACTGACTGAGCCACCCACCCCCTAGAAAAGCTCTTTTTTTTTTTTTTTTTAAGGTTTTATTTATTTATTTATTAGTATACAACATTCTGCTTCCATGTATATCTGCACACCAGAAGAGGGCACCAGATCTCATATGGATGGTTGTGAGCCACCATGTGGCTGCTGGGAATTGAACTCAGGACCTCTGGAAGAGCAGTCAGTGCTCTTAACCTCTGAGCCATCTCTCCAGCCCCCTAGAAAAGCTCGTGATAGGACTTCTGCTGAATGCACACAATGCCCTTAGAGAGGGACTTACTCTCAGGTCTGTCTCCTGGACCTGTTCAGAGTTCTCACAGTTTAACAAATAGGGACTAACTTCATTACATGTTGGCATGATACTTCTTTACATCTTTATCTTTGTTTAGGATAAGTTCCCACATGCAATTACTGGGTACATTAAAAACCTTTGGTTCATTTTAGCTCTCATCTCAGCAGGTAGTGTCTGTTTACAGCACGTCTCAGAATGCCTGTTGTCTAGCATGATGGTGAGGATTTGGGGTGACATGCCAGACCCTGAGTTCATTAGCAGGATCTAGAGGCTGGCATGCAGTTGGGTAAGTGTCTGCACCCTGGTGCTGGGGCTGCCCTACTACAGGATAGAGACTGGTCTATGGCGCCTTGAGCTTAGGGGGTGATACAGCCCCCATGTATATGACTAGACCAGGGGGTGAAGCAAGCCAGGAGGAGCATGTGTAGGGCTGTGATCTCTGTGTCCATAAATAAATAAACAAACTGGGAATGGCAGATTTCTGCTGCCTGATGATTAGATAAGCTTACCTTTGAGGGGCTGAGCAGATAACCTGACCTTATGGGGCAGTTAACTCTGCTTGCCTCTCCCCACTGTGGTTGGAAGCCCACTTAGTGTGACTGATAGTTTGGGGGTGGGGAGGGGACTGATGTTAGCTTGCCACTTAAAACTATTTTCTCACTGCCGTAGGGAACAGTTCCAGAGCCTTTGCATGCTAGTCAAGTGCTCTACCACTGAGCTACACCTGAAACTTGATATTTCTTTCTGGTACAAACTATCAAAATCTCACCTCCAGCTTTTTGAAATGTTCAGATTATGTTATTAATCTCTAGTCCTAGATTTCAAGGCTAGCTTGAAATTTAAATGTCTCTGTGTCTGACATTGGAACACATGCAAATGGCACTGTATTCCAAGAAGCCTGAGGAACATGTTTGTTATGTTCCTGTGACCACATCTGGCCATGCATATTGTAGTTTATATGTCTGGGCTAGTTTTTGTTACTGTTCTTGCTTCATGCGGTTTCATGTATGTAGCTGAGCATGACCTTAAACTTCATTCCCTCCTTCCATCTCTGGAGTGTTGCGATAGTTCCATGCCTGGTTTATTTAGTTTTGAGAATCAACCCAAAGCCCTGGCATGCTGGGTGAGAACTCTGTCCACTGACCCACATTCCCAGCCCTAGCCCCAGCCCTCTTCCTGTATTTTTTGTGAGTTTTTTGTTTGTTTTTGTCTTTTCCTTTTAGTGTCTGTGTAGTTCTGACAGTCCCAGAACTCACTGTGTAGACTGTGCTGGGCTCTCAAACTCTCAGATCCTCCTGCCTAGGCCTCCCATAAGTAGCTGGGACTTCAAGCCCATACCATTGCACCTCTCTCTCTCTCTCTGTCTCTGTCTCTCTCTCTCTCTCTGTCTCTGTCTCTGTCTCTGTCTCTTTTTAAGATTTTATTTATTTATTATGCATAGTCTTCTGCCTGCGTGCCAGCAGAGGGCACCAGATCTCATTCAAAGGTGGTTGTGAGCCACCATGTGGTTGCCGGGAATTGAACTCAGGACCTCTGGAGCAGTCAGTGCTCTTAACCACTGAGCCATCTCTCCAGCCCTGCACATCTCTCTTGCTTTGTTATGCACAAAGATCTCTGTATAACTGCTCTACACTGTTCAGGTTGTGCTTTGGATCTGAAAAACCCTGAGTCCAGCTAAGACAGTTCTTTCAGTGTTTCTTTGGTTCCCATCTGCTTGGTGGATGCTGTCCTTCTGAGCTGTTCAGGCATGTCACTTCCTTCCTTTGCTCTCTGAAATGTCCTTTTGTCAGTCTGCTGAGCTGGACCAGTTTAGTGCTGCCTCAGGGAAGAGGCTGGCTCTGCTGTTCAGGGAGTCCCGGGATGGGGTGGGGGTGGGGGTTAGGGCTAGTTGAATTAGACAGAACAGGGGATATTTTAAAAAGCTTAAGGACCAAGCATTTCTACCCATACCCTGAAAGCTTTTCAGCCCTGTCCTTGGCATTCTGCCTGCCAGAATTGTTCAGTTGGTTTCCTCTCCACCTTTACTTGAGTTCTGGATATTGAACTCAAGTTATCAGGCTTGAGCTGCAAGAGTTGTACCCAGAGCCCACGCTGCCATAGATCTGTGATAGACTGGCCATTTGTGTATCTTTGTTGGGCATGTGACTGTTTTTGGCTTTTTGTTTTTGTTGTTGTTTAGTTTTGGGTTTTTGTTCTAGACAGGATTTCTCTGTGTAGCTCTGGCTGTCCTGTAACTCACTCTGTAGACCAGGCTAGCCTCAAACGCCACCAATGCCCAGCCCTGCTTTTGGCTTTTTTGTCTTGTATCATATGTATGCTATGAATCCCCTGGAACTGGAGTTACAGATGGTTATGATTCCACTACTCTGCAAGAGCAGCCTGTGCTCTTAACCACTGAGCCACCTCTCCAGCTCCCTCATTTGTCTACTTTTAAATTGGGTTATTTGTTGGCCTGCTTGCTAGACCTTGAGCTTGGGATCCAATTCATCTTTAGAGTTTGACCACCTGTGTGCAGGTGTCTCGCATCATTTTGGTTAAACTCTGTTCCTATTTATATATATGTGAAGATTTGAGACCCTTAACAACTGAAAGCGTTAAGTACAAAATCTTCCTAGCAACAGCATTCTAGTTGTAAATGTTGAGCTGCTGCACACCTTCCTTGGGTCGTGGACAGTGAACAAGCTTTCCAATGTACTGTCACTCTTTACTGTAGAGTGCCCAGCCCAGGGTTGGCATGTGAAAGGTAGAGAGTCTGTGTGACCTCTGTAGTTTGGAGCATGATCCTCTTTATGTAGGAGGATGGACTGTTTGTTGCCTGGCAGGAGCATAGCACTTTGGGAACTTGGGTTGTTTGGCTCTTGATGGTCATGGGAAAAGAGGACCTTGCCTGTGTGCTTTGGTTGGGAGGTCCTGAGTGTCCCCAGTGTGTCTTGGCTGCTGGTTGGCTTTGTTGGCATGTGTCACAAGCTTTGAGATTTCAAAGGACTCACTTATTCCCAGTATGCCTTCTCTCTCTGCCGCCTGCTTGTTGGATGTAGATGTGAGTTCTCAGCTGTGCCTCAGACATGCTTCTGCTCTGCCATCATGGACTCTAATTCTCTGAAACTGTGAGCCTGATTAAATGCTTTTTGAGTTGCCTTGGCCATAAGATTTTGTCACCACAGTGGATAAACAACTGGGCCAGGATATTGCAGAGGTTCGTGTGCCTGCTATAGCCAGCCATTATTGCCCCCACCCCAGCAGTGCCTGCCTGATTAAGACAGCCAGATATCAAGAAGGTGGCTGCTGCCTGGGGGGCTTTTAGGGACCTGCCCACCCACCTATCTTTGGGGTTCTAGTGTAAAGCCACTGTGGCCTCTTTGCATGACAGAGCCTTGGGAATCCTGTCAGCCCACTGGAAAAGCCAGCTTTCCTGAGTGATCAGTTTCTGACTGAGGCTCACTGTCATGGATGTTAGTGTCCTCTTTATAGGCACTGCTGTAGACTGCCTACCTCCTGCCTCTGTGAGCCACCCTTGTCTATCCAGGCTTCCCTCCCTCTGTAGCTTCCTGACCACTTTTTAAAAATATCTGTCATTTTTAAGTGTGTGTGTGAGAGAGGGGGGGGGTGCCTGAAATTAGAGGTACTTGTGGGTACCAGGGCTATTGTAGACATAGCCAGTCTAGTGCTCCTCTTGGTTGTCTTCACTTTCCAGGCCCGTTACACACGCACCACATGCTCCCACACCAGGGCCCAGGAATGGGGAAAATAGAGCCAGCCCATTTACTGTTAGGAATCATGATGTAAATATCCGATATGCAGTAGTGTGTGCCAGTCGACTTCAGAGACTGTTGGATGGTCACAGCCTGTTCTCATCAAGGCATCTCACCTCGTCTTTGGCTCTCCATGCTCTCCCAAGCCCTTGCTTCCCTGTGGAAAAGAGTACCAGCTGGCCACAGGAGTGTGAACAGCAGTGCTGTTAGACAGTTGTTCTGGTAGGTCATGAGTGCTGCCTGCTCTCTGGAGAATTCTCCCTGCCTGTGTGAATTTGCTCAGCTTCATGTCCCTGGAAAGTTCTAGTGTGGTCTTCTTTGGCCACCAGGAGTGATCCAAACAAAAGACCATTCAGAAAATGAGACTAGCGTAGGATGGTCAGCACCTGAACTCTTCAGTGGGAACCTGCCTCCCCCACCAACCCCACAGCCTCAGTTCAAGTCTCTCATGGATTTTTACTGCCTTTCCCTACTATATTTGCAGTTTTAAAAATAGCAGTGCTGAGTGAATTCTTTGTTAGGTGAGTCTGCCCAGCAAGGCAGGGTGATGCACTTTGTGGAGTGGTTATTGATTAGCTGTCAGTTCTCAGCTTTGGGGATCATGGTCCCAGGAAGCCACTGCCCTGCCTGGATGAGCTGAGAGACTCCTGCTTCAACCTCTAGGAGGGACGTTGACTTGACACTGCCTAAAAGTCACATTATACCAGTGGGGAACAAAGCAGGAGGAACACCCCCAAAAAGATCCCGAGGGCTGTCCCAGAGACTGGGACTAGCACCCTCCCCACCAGGGCACAGTGCTTTCTTCAGTATGGAGATTTTGCCATGGTTTACTCAAGACCAGAGACCTACCTCTAAAACAGCGCTCTTGTACAGGAAGCTACTCTCCCACCTGGAAGTCGTTAGGATGGCATAACAGTGTCCTCTGCATGCTGGCAGGATCTGATTGATCTTTGCTTCCATGGCAACAGCTGGCTGGGTCCAGTCCTTTCCTCATCTCTGTCTCTCTTGGCACTTCCCATCCCCCCAGCACTGGCCCAGCTTAGAATCTGACCCACCTGAGCAGTTTCTAAAATCTGGGCCATATCCTTGAGGACTTGGTGCCAGTGTGTCTGTCCCCAGGGATGACCCACAGAAAGGGCTGCCAGGGAATTCTGAGCAGTGAGCAGTGTTAATTATTTTAAGCCACCATGTTTTCACACCTAGATCTCAGGCCAGTCTATTAAAAACAAAGTCCCAGTGGAGTGTGGTATCACATACCTACTACTCAGGAGCCTGAGGCAGGAGGATCACGAGTTCAGGGTCAGGCTGGGCTATGGAGTGAGACCTGAAAGAAAGAAACAGAAGAAAAGGAATGGATTCCCAGTTTCTGTAGCAGTGGTAGAGTGATTGTCTGGCACTTCTTTTTTTTTTTTTTTAAACAGCTTTAATTTTTTTAAAGATTTATTTATTTATTATGTATACAGTGTTCTGCCTGTAGGTCAGAAGAGGGCACCAGATCTCATTACAAGTGGTTGTGAGCCACCATGTGGTTGCTGGGAATTGAACTCAGGACCTCTCGAAGAGCAGTCAGTGCTCTTAACCTCTGAGCCATCTCTCCAGCCCTGTCTGGCACTTCTGAAGCCCCCAGTTCAGTTGGGGGCGTTCTTCATCTACATATTCATCCAATAGATTTGTAGTGAAAAATCAGAAAGCTGTTTTTCTTCAATTACAATTTTTCCTTTTTGAAACAGGGTCTCGTGTGTGGCCTTAGCTGGCTGGGAACTTTGTGTATCTATACATAGACTAGGCTGACCTCTGTGTGCCACTATGCTTGGCTTTTTTTTTTTTTTTTTTTTTTTAATGCCTGAATATATGTCTGCACCATGTGTGATGTCTGGTATCTGAGGAGGCCAGAAGAAGGTGTTAGATCAGTGGGGCTGGAGTTATAGACTGCTGTCCCCATGTGGATGCTGGGAACTGAACTCTGGTCCTCTGGGAGAACAGCCAGTGCTCTTAACCACTGAGCCAGCTGGTCTTTCAGTCCCAGAGCTCTATTCCCGACCCCCACCCCCAGACAGGGTTTTTCCTGTGAAGCGTAGCTTTGAAGCCTTTCCTGGAACTCTCTCTGTAGATCAGGCTGGTCTTGAACTCAGAGATTCCCTTGCCTCTGAGCCACCACTGCCAGCTCAGATCTATTTTTAAAGCACTCTGTGGGGGTTCCAATCAGCAGCCCCCTTAGACAGCCTCTTCCTCCTGAGAGCCATGACTGCTTCCTTTTTTCACAGTTCCATGACCCTGCTGTTTCAGCAAGTATGAATTCATTGCAAGGTTCCCCTAATTTGTCACCATTGCCCTTCAAAAGCTGCTCAGCAGCAGGAGGCCAGCCGCCCGCCACCTTGTGGTTGCTCAATGTAAGAGACAGCATCTTAGCCCTCAGGACCCATGTCCTCTGTCAGGTTTATGATGAGCTCGTGAGGCACTGGGGGGGGGGGGGATAGTAAGTTTCTTGTGTATTTGTGTAGGAAGCATCACCCTTGGTTTTGGTCTTGGTGTCCTTGTCTGTACCCTACCTGTTCCTGCAAGCTGCTGTCCCTTGGGTGGGTCTGGGTATGAGGCTTACTTCAGCTTGGCTCAGCCCAGCCCTGCATCCCCTGTCTCTGAGTAGGATCAGATCTACCTACCCCCGAGGTGCCCAGCTGTAAAGCCCAACTTGGTCCTCTTCCCTCCTGTTAACCTCTGCTGGGCCTGAGATGGCACCTGTTTCTTGTCCTGGGGCTTGCATATTTCTGCTCAAGAGCCTTTGTAGCATTGCTGAGGTGTGTTAGCAGTAACCTGAGGACAGGCTCACATAGCTCTCTGTGTGCTCTCATGTGCTCTGATTGGCTCTCCAGCCAGAACCCATCACTGGGATGGTAGTATCCCAGCTCATAAAAGGGGTGGGTAGAGATGTTGACCACACAAGCTAGAAGACCATTAATACTATTTATTGTGGGTTTTCCTCACGAGTCTCCCCTGATAGACCTAAAATCCTTTCAATTTAACAATGCACTGAAGTCATGATACAACTGTTAATTTCTGTATTTCATTCCATCCTTTGTAAATGTTACTTTGCACGCTTTTGGCTTCTCCAGCTGAGCTATTCAGGAGACTGCCTTGGTGCTCAGGTCCCTGAGGGTCATGCTTACTGAGGTTTGTCCTTACTTTGGGTTCTGTAGGGATGCCCTTCCCAAGCAGATCACTCATGGCCCAGGGCAAGAAGAGGTGCCAGGCAGTTGGCACTCAGTCCCCAGAGACTGTGAAACAAGCTCCAGAGCTGCAGCTGAGTGCTTCTAGCTTGGTGCTGTCCTGTCCCCAGGGATTCTTCTGGTTCCCGGGAGGTGCCTTGGCACCCACTTGGGAATGGCAGTGCTGTGTCTTCAAAGCCTGGCTCTTGTGTGCTCACCCTACCTAGAACCCTACCTTTCCCTATGCATTAGCCTCCCTGGGACTAACTGTGGTGTTGTCTCGCTGTACTCGAGGACTAGCTCCCATGTGTTCTGAGTACTTTTCAGTGGGTACTTTGGCTCTGACTCCTGTCCTGAGACTCTTGTTGCTGCCATGCCCTGGGAAAAATGGAGGTGGAAAGATGGCTATTTCAAATCTTTGTACTTTGTGATTCACACCCAAGCAGTGATGTCGCCTCTCAGAAGCCATCTTGGTCAGTTCCAGTGTCTGCAGACCAGTTAGGGTCTGGGATGCCAACATGCCCATGATGGTTTCTTTCCCTTGTCCTGGAAATAAGTAGCAGGTGTGGGTGTTTATAAAGCCAGTGATGCTGTTGTGGGTCCTGGGAGGTGGGCTCTTCCACACAAGGTCTCCTGGGACAGGCCCTGCTCACTGGACTCAGCCTGGCCCTCTAGTTCCTCTCCTCTGGGGAATGTAACAGCCCTTTCCGCTATTCTGTTATCAGCCCCTTCTTTCTGTTCCTTTTTGGTTTTGTTTTTAGACAGTCTCCCTGTGTAGCAGCATACCCTAGCCCCCAACTCATGATCGCCTGCCTGGACCTCCTGAGTGCTGAGATGACAGGTGCGTACCACCATGCCTGGCTGCTTTTCAGCTTTTCATTTTTACTTCTGGAAGAGAGCCCTGCTCCTTTTGATTGCAATCTTTGCTCCCAACTCAGCCACCAAGTCTCTGTGCTGACCATCTCAAACCCTGCATCATAAAGATGAGCCGCCTTCCAGGCTTCTCTCTTTCCATCCTTCCCTGTCATAGCAGGCTGCTGGATGCCATCCACTTTTTGTCCCCTCAACAGGCTGCACCCCTAGCTCATCCCAGCCAAGCTGCTAACTAATCACTACAGGTCCCAGGCAGTGATGTCATTGTGTCCCATGCCATGGCCTGCTGTATAACTCCCAACTGTGGGCTGCCTGTCTTTGCAGTATGAGAACAGAGGTCCCTAGGAAAGGGGTGGGACTGCTCTGGAGTGGGGTGTCTGTGCTGTCCCAGTATCTCGGGGATGCAGGTCCTGTGCAGCCTGGCTCATCCTGCCATCTGGAACTGGAATCTGTCACCCAGCTCATTCACAGAGCTCATTTGGGATGGTTTCTGGAGTGTGTGTTTGGAATGTTGTAGCCAAAAGTGCCAACAACAAATGCTTTGTAACTTTACTTGTGAGACAGGACCTCACTGTGTGGTCTCAGCTACTCTTGGACTCACAATGTAGACCAGCTTTGAGGCCAAGTCTTCCATCCTCACATGGAGAGGCTGATTGCTGCTGAGTTCCCACCAGCTGAGCCACATGGTGGTCAACTGCGTCGAGAAAGTCCTTACTCTGGCACAAGCCGGAATCCCTGACCAATCAAATGCCTATTCTAGCGTGGAATTGGGAAGACACTGGAAGAGCGGCCTGGCTCCAGCAAACAGAAAGTCTGTTTTTCTGCCGCCCCTGCATTTACCATTCACTGTAGCTGATGGAGGGATGTTTCAAGAAGGGCCAGAATTATAAGTATAGACATCCAGTTGCTTGTGACGGCTTTGTTGCTGGACAGAGACTTGGGTGGAATGAGGATTCTCAGAGTTCTCAAGCTCCCCAAACTTTTGGAAGTGACCCATAATAACCAGTTTATTTTGTGACACAGGACACATGAGTCTTCATTACATATAACTGAAAAGCCTTCCTCAAAATAGCACCTATCCTTCCTGCACATATGTAATGCACCCAGACACTTTCTCCCTTTTCCAGTGCTGGCCATGACCTACTGCCAGGGCCTGCAGTAGTCTGAGCAAGGCTTCCTCCACAACCTCAGTTGGCCACTGCCTTGTTTCACTTTGGGGGATAGAATGCTGGCGGGGGTGGGGGGGTGAGGTGGCATGCTGGAAAGGTATTCTACCTTTAGACTACATCCCTAGTCCTTATTTCTCTCTTCATCTGTGTGTCCAGGACACAGACCCAGCTCAGGCTGTGTGAAGGGGTGGTGGTGGGGTGGTGGCTTACTCACCACCTTGGCAGAGTAGCAAATAGGGACTAAATCTTCCATGCTAGTCTGGTGTAGTGCTCCTGCAGGGATCTGGTTGGAGTCTTGGCCATATGAATAGCTTCAATCTCTGCTTGGCCTAGCTTCGTCAGTGGTAGGGAACCTCCCTCTTTGAACATAAGTCCAAAACAGGGTCCTCTGTAAACTGTCCCCATTTCTCCAATTACCAAGGATGCTGTTTATCCTTGAACTCTTATCTTATGCAGTGGGTGTGAGGCCTGACTGGGGAGGGACGTTCCTGCTCCCAAGTAAAGGGAAGGCCCGGTCCTGGTTACTAAGACAGTGGCTTCTCTCATTTTGGGCTTTCCCTGGTTTCACAGGAGATAAGTGAGAGCAGTGTGGCCTCCTTCTTGAGACATACATGCTTAGGCCCACTGAAACCCTTTCTGTGGGGGGCTGGACACCTGCACTCATGTGCACATGCCCACGAACAGATGTACTCATATGCATACAATTAAAAATAAAAATTTTAAATAACCCTTTCTATATCCTTCTGGCAGCTCCGCCTTGAGTGAGGAGCCCTGTTAGTTGGATCTGTCTTTCTTTAGCTTCTTCTGTTTTCAGCCACTTAGTCTTGGAGAATTTTATATGGGAAATTTTTAGTATACCTGGTTGACCAAGGTCAGTTTTATGAATGAGCTTCTAGACTTGGAACAGGACAGCTTATGTTCAAAGTACAGCCAGGGAGGCAGTAAGGAATGGCCTCTTGGGTGATGGGCCTCTGGGAGGACAGAGCCTGCTCACTTTACAGCAGCACCTTCTCCCTGGGACTGCTGACCTCTGCCTTTCCCTCATTATTTGTACAGTTGTGTGTGAATATGAATTCTCTCATTTCCACCTGTGCCAGTGGAGGCCAGAGGTCAATATCAGGTTATCAAGTGTCCTCTTTTGTAACTCTCCATTTTATTTTTTGTTGTTTTATGTGTGTGATTATTTTGCCCGTGTGTGTGCATGCGTGCATGTGTGCATACCTGTGTGTACCATTTGTATGTAGTGCCCTTCCCAGGAAGCTGGAAATGGAGTTACAGATGGTTGTGATCTGCCATGTGGTGCTGGGGAATCCTCTGAATTTTTAGTTGGTTTTAAGTAAAATAGGCTGGAAAGAGAGATGTCCAGCCAATAGGAGTGGCTTCTTCCAGAGGTGCTGAATTTGGTTCCTAGCACTCACGTCAGACAGCTCATGACTGCCTGTATTTTCAGTTCCAAGTGACTCAACACCCTCTTCTGGTCTCCATGGTACTGCACACGTGTGCACAGAAACATGGATACATAAAAATACTGAAATCGGCCTGGCGAGATGGCTCAAAGGTTAAGAGCACTGACTGCTCTTCCAGAGGTCCTGAGTTCAATTCCCAGAAACCACATGGTGGCTCACAACCATCTGTAATGAGATCTGGTGCAGGTATACATGGAAGCAGAATGTTGTATACTAAATAAATAAAATCTTTAAAAAAAATACTGAAATCTTACATTTTTACAATTGTGTTTATTAGTCTGTGTATAGGTGCTTGTACGTATGCCGTGATGGATGTGTAGAGGTCAGAGCACATGAGGTTCAGTTCTCGTCTGCCTTCTGGCTTCCAGTCAGTTGTCAGCTGGTACCATTATCGCCAGCCCTCTTTCTTATTTATTTGTATTTGTTGAGCCATGCTTATGTATTTTGTGGGGTAAGGAACAAATGTGCCATGGCACTTACTAACACGACGTTCGAGGACATCTTTCAGGCATTGGTTAGTCTCTACCATGTGCAATGTCTGGGTTGATCTTGAGTTGTCATGACAAGTTCCCTACCCACCAAGCCATTTTTAAGCAGTCTCACTGAGTCTAGAGTTCATTTACTCTGTTGTCTAGACTACCTGGGCAGGTAGTCTGAGGATCCACTTGTCCCACACCCAGGAATAGGGTTATAGACACCACTGCACCTGGCTTTTCTATGGGTACTGAGGATCTGAACTTAGGTCCTCATGTTTGCACAGCAAGCACCTTACCCACTGAGCCATCTCCTCAGTCTAGTACATAGTTTTTATATATCAGTTTTAAAAAGAGAGAGAGGCTGGGCAGTGGTGGTGCATGCCTTTAATCCCAGCACTTAGAAGGCAGAGGCAGGTGGATCTCTGTGAGTTCGAGACCAGCCTGGTCTGCAAGAGCTAGTTTGGGACAGGCTCCAAAGCTACACAGAGAAACCCTGCCTTGAAAAACCAAAAATAAATAAATAAATAAATAAATAAATAAATAAATAAATAAAATAAAAAGAGATGTCACATAGTTTTAATCCCAACAGGAGAGTCAGAGGCAGATAGACCTCTTGAGTTTGAGGCTGGCCTGGTCTTAAAAAGTCAGTTCCAGGCCAGCCAAAGCTACACAATGAGACCCTGTCTTAAATTGGGGGGGGGCAAGAAATGGGGTGCAGTGGAGATAGTAGAGATGACCTTGTTTCCCAGCATCCTGAGCACCCCAGGTTTCTAAGTCTGGACACTTTTCCTGAGACAGGGTTTCTCTGTGACTTTGGAGGCTGTCCTGGAACTAGCTCTTGTATACCAGGCTGGCCTCCAACTCACAGAGATCCACCTGCCTCTGCCTCCCGAGTGCTGGGATTAAAGGCGTGCATCACCAACGCAGGAGCTGTACTTTGTATCATGAGATGTACAACAAACCTTGGCCTCAACAGCATCTGCCAGGTGTGACAGCCTGGAATGTCACCAGCCATTTCCAAATGTCCCTGGGGTGAGAAGATTGAAAAATCACAGAACCAGTTCTTTCCCATGTCAGCAAGCAGATGGTCTCAGTATATTACCTTGGCTCGGGGCCCATGGGGACTTATGCCTTGCTCAGGATGGACAGTCCTAGGGCCTGAGTAACCTTCCAGCCTCCAGACACTGCTCTTGTCTCTGGGAGGCTCACTGCCTTACTCACCCAGGTCTGTAGTTAGATGTCACCTCAGAGTGGCCGACTTATAACCCTCATGTTGCATCTTGTGTAGCTCTGTCCATGGCCTGGCCTGTGTGTGCTCTGCTTCCCTCACAGCCCTGGAGCTGGAGCATGCAGAGCAGGGGCTGGACACAGGTGCTTAGGCATCCCCTGTTGTGTGGACAGTGAGTCTCTTAAAGCCGCTTGGCCTCCCTCCTCCACAGCATGGCCCTGAATTATTTCCATGGGAGGCAATGAGGTTGCCCCTTGCCCTATTCCATTACATGTACCCAAAGTGACCCGTGTTTATTTCATGCCACCCATGACTTCTCCCACACAGAGTCTAACATTTGGTGTCATGGCTTCTCTCCAGCTGTTCCAAAACGTCTGCTCACTGATGCTTTCCAGGAAATGCTAAACATTAACTGGCCAGCCCTGAGTTGCTGAGCATGTTAGAGGCTATAACAGTTAAAATCTACAGGTTCCACTCAGCTCTGCTTCTGGTGACAGTTGTGATGGCAACATCTCATGGCATCCCTTGGAGGTTGGGACTTGTTTTTTTGCTTCATAGCCCTAGTTTTGCAGTAGAATCTCCTTTTCAACTCGAGCAGGTGCAGTGCGGTCCTGATGTTCACTTCCTGGTGACGCTGGCACCTGTGACTGAAGTACTTGACCTTTCACGATGGAAGGGGAAAACTCTGCTTGAGAATGTGTGGACCACTGGAGACAGTTTTGTCCTGTCTCTGCAGACAGACTCTGTCCTGTCTCTGCAGCTTTAAGTGTTGTGTGTGGTGAAAGAAGAGGGCAGGAGCAGGGTTGCTGAGTTCAGGGCCAGGCTCTAGCCTCTGTGAGCTATGTGACCTTGAACGAGCGGCTTTCTCGAGTCAGGGTAATTCGTGTTTCATGGAGTTTGGGCCCCTCAAGGGTGTAACACATGCAGTGTCCAGAAACCAGCCTGGAGCCTGTAGTGCAGAGCAGAGGATGCCCCTCAAAGTCACAGCAGGTACCGACAGAAGGGGAACATTGAGGGCTTTGAGAAGTGGATAGCCCATGCTGGGGCAAAGAAGGAAAAGGGGCACTGAGGTAGAGTGGCGTCCTGTGACAGCACCCACGCTGTAGAGCACAGACATGTTTAAAGTGGCGGAGACAGACAAGGGCGTGAAGGGAGAAAGTCACAAAGGGTGAGGGAGGGAGAGCCTGGCCTGTCCCCTTTCAAAACTGTCAGGGCCAAGAGAATGGCATATAGTAATCCCCACTGCTCCTGGTGGGAGGTGGGACGAATTGCTTCCTTGTCAGTGACCTTGTGCTAGAATCACACTTTTCAGTGTTTTGTTATGCTCTTCTGATGGTCACCTTTTGCAGCTGAGAGAGGAGAGGCCTTTGATGGGGGTACTGGGTTGGGTGGAGTTGGAGGGAATAACTCTTCCTGGGGTGTGGTTACCAGACCTTTTTTTTTTTTTTTTAATTATTTTATGTGCATTGGTGTGAAGGTGTCAGATCCCCTGGAACTAGAGTTATAGACAGTTATGAGCTGCCATGTGGATGCTGGGAATTGAACCTGGGTCCTCTGGAAGAGCAGCCAGTGCTTTTAACCGCTGAGCCACTCTCCAGCCTGGGTTACCAGTCTTTGAGCTGGGAAGGTGGAGACCTCTCCATCACTCGTAGGTTGCTGAAAAGCGGCAGAGGAGCGGCCCAGATTTGGAGACTCCAAAAACAGAGAAGACAAAATGGCCAGGCACGGGGCTGGAGAGATGGCTCAGAGGTTAGAGCACTGACTGCTCTTCCAGAGGTCCTGAGTTCAATTCCCAGCAACCACATGGTGGCTCACAACCATCCGTTATGAGATCTGGTGCCCTCTTCTGGTGTGCAGATATACATGGAAGCAGAATGTTGTATACATAAAAAATAAATAAATAAAATCTTTTTTAAAGAAAAAAAATGGCCAGGCAGAGAACCAGCTCTCCCTGGGCTGTTGATGGCCATCCAGGAGTTTGGTGGCAATAGGTGGCAGTTGCTGGGGGTTCCCATGGGTCAGGACAGGCTCTGCAGTGCCACAGATAAGGAGCATGCTGCAGCTGGGCAGGCAGGGTGACTCAGATTAGAAGGGTGGTCTCCAGTGATAGCTGGCTTCAGTGGGACCAGCCACAGCCCTGTGTCATGCCAGTCCCCCACCCAATCCTGAGCACTGATCAGCCAGGGTCGGGGGCAGGCACTTGGAGAAGGATTTAACTCATCCGGATGTTTGCATTTTAGAATGAGTTAAATAAACCCTAGGGAGAGTGCATTCTGCCTTCAGACCTGCTGCATTCATGCTTCTCACTCATGTTTTCTCTACAGCTGAAGCTAGAGGACCGCTCTGTGGTACCCCGGGATGTGGTCCGCCACATGCGTTCAACCGTGAGTCTCATCCCCATCCCATCCTGAGTCTTGAGCCTGTCTGTTCCCACTCTTGTCTGGAGGAGAGAGAGCTGCCTGGTCGGGGAGTGGAGGGCACTTGGGAGTGAGTGGGTGGGTGCGGTGTGCCATGGCAGCCTTGCAGGATATTTTCTCCCTCCCCTAGGACAGTCAGTGTGGCACAGTGATCGACGTGAACATTGACTGTGCTGTCAAGCTCATTGGCACCAACTGCATCATCTACCCTGTCAACAGCAAGGACCTCCAGCACATCTGGGTAAGTGCCTCTCACCCTGGCTGTTTGACATCTGTGCTGCTCCTGCCAAGTTAGTCTTGCTGAGTCAAATAGCACCGTGCTTGTTCCCTGTGGCCTGCCTGCTCCTGGAATCCTCAGTGTTGTCCTTGCAACTGAGCGATTGGGCATGAGGTCAGGGTGTGCTCCTCCTGGCATCAGCACAGATCACTGACAAATGTGGTTAATTGGCTTGTTTTCTCACCTCCAACACTGATGTTTGTTTAATGTGGTGAGGCTGCTTTGTCTCTGTATGGTCTGTACCACTTACATGTCTGGTATCAGGGGGACTTGGATTCCCTGGAACTGATGTTACCGATGGATGTAAACTGCCATGTGGGTGCTGAGACTGGAATCCAGGTCCTCAGTAAGAGCAGCCACTGATTGCTCTTAACTGCTGAGCCATCTCTCCAGTTCCATCTAACACTTAACTTTTAAAACAAGAGGTCTAGAGAGTTGGATCAGCAGGTAAGAGTACTTATCCTTGCTGAGGACCTTTTTCAGAAAATTCGACTCTGTCCTTTGACCCCTGAGAGCACCAAGCACACACACATGGCACACATACACACATGTGGCCACGTACTTACCCATAACAAAAGGGGGGGGTGTTTGTTTTTTCGAGACAGGGTTTCTCTGTGGCTTTGGAGGCTGTCCTGGAACTAGCTCTTGTAGACCAGGCTGGTCTCGAACTCACAGAGATCCACCTGCCTCTGCCTCCCGAGTACTGGAATTAAAGGCATGCCCCACCACCACCCGGCCCAAAACATGTTTCTTTTACTAATTTATTTTTTTAAATGACTTTAGACTTACCCAAAAGTGCTGTGTTCGTGTGCCCACTTCTCTGGTGTCTGCAGCTGTTAACCTCTCCCGCTTACTCCAGTCATCTTCACCCAGCACCTCCCAGCCCCCAGCATCCCCGCTCACTAGATTTTGTCCTTTCCAAAGATTTGGATACAGCCACTAGATAAGTGATCAACGAATGCCACCTTTCTGCCTAAGCCTGACTATCCCAACAGCGTCCTTTCCCTTTGGGCACTGACCACATTCAGGAAGACACCTGGCATTTGCTTGTTAGTTCTTCCTTTTCTTTTCCATCTGGAATGCTTCCCCAGTCTGTCTCCTCCCACATCCTGAACAGTGATGCTTTTAGTATTGTGGCCCTCACCTTCAGCAGCTCATGCATGGAGTTGTCCCTGGCTTTATGTCCAGTAGCTACACTGCTGCTGGGGATAGTCACTCAGGTCAGGTTGTTCTACACAGTCCTCTCCCATTGCCCTCAGTGAGTAATTAATTATATCCCACAGACAGTCAGCATCCTTGTCAAATAGTCATCTACCAGCGTTATCCTTGGGCATGTTGCCACCTAAATGGGCCACCATTCTCACAGTCAGACGGTGCGTGATCAGAGGTCCTCATCCCTCATTTGTGTTGGTTGGCGTTCTTCTGTGTGGAAGAGCTGTGCCTGCTGCCCTGTTTAGATGAGTGTGCACCCGAGTTCTGTTTTGTTCAGCTGCTTATAGTACAGTTCCCTCATCACATGTTTAGCTTTAATTGTCCCAAACTAGGAAGCTCCTTTGGTCTGTCTGCCTTCTGTTTATTGAGCACTTTTTTCCTCCCGCAGTGAGAACACTGCCTTCAGTGTCCCTGGTGAATTGATCTTTCTGTTCAAGGCTTTGCCTGTCCACAAAGCCCACCTCCCAACCACACCAGTCTCCTTGGCTGCTGTGGGATACTCCCACACTACTGCTGCCTACTCACTGGGAAGGGGCTTGGGATGCGGTGCAAATAAATTATCTAGAACCTTCCTTCCACATCTTAGCACAGTGAAGAAAGTCCCAGGCCCTGTGCCCCTTCTCACTGCCTTATGTCCTTGGTCTGCAGCCCTTCATGTATGGAGACTACATTGCCTATGACTGCTGGCTAGGAAAGGTTTATGACCTGAAGAACCAGATCATCCTCAAATTGTCTAATGGTGCCAGGTAGGTGTCAGCTTGGGGGTGGTGCAAGGAGTTTCTTCAGGAGCTGTGAGGTCAGGTGTGGCCCAGGACAGGGACAGGACCTGCTGACATTCAGCACCTGTGTCCCAGGGCTAAATCTGTGGCCTCCCTTCTGCTACAGCTTTGGGCTACCTGAGCTTGGTAAATGTCTCGTCTAGGTGTCTGAGGGTTGGTGCTGTGTTCTGTATGTGTCAGTGGTGGCAGGCACTGACACAGGGCTAGGCTGTAAGTGTTGGTGTGTGCTGTGCCCCAGTGGAGACCAAGCCTCTGTCCTGTTTCAGGTGTTCCATGAACACAGAAGATGGCGCCAAACTCTACGATGTCTGCCCACACGTCAGCGACTCGGTACGTGTGCTCTGCCAAAGGGAGTCACCCTTCTCCTTCTTTTCCTCACCTGCTCGGGCATGGGAACTGTCTGGGGCTGGGAAAGAGATTGTGAGACAAGGGCCCAGTGTGCACCAGAGCAGCTGGAGGCCTGGGCAGGGACAGAAAATATTAGTCTGCATTTGAGTCTGTTAGTGGTTTTATTTGGATGGTTGCCTGGGTGGGGGTGGGGTGTTAAGGAGAATGTGTTTGTAGCAGTTTATGGAGGCAAGAGGAGGTGTCAGATGCCCTGGGACTGGGATTAGAGGTGATTGAGAGCCACAAGTTTGGTATTGGGAACTAAACTTGGGTCCTCTGCAAGTGCAGCCAGTGCTCTTAACTACTTTGGCCCCTTATTTTGCTTTTTGAGGCTGTCTTATTCTGTAGCTCAGGCTAACCTCCAACACAAAATCCCACCTTCTGAGTGCTCGGATTGCAGGTGTGCTGCTTTGCTGCGGTCCTTCTCTCTCCACCTTGAGTACAGTCAAGTGGGGCAGGAAGTGCCAGCCCATGGATGCAGTTTGTACTAGGGGTGTGTGACTAGCCAGATGTGTGTGTGCCGCTGCTCTGTAGAGCTCTGATCCTAGTGCATGACCCCCAACCCCAGTGTCACATCGTGTGAGAGTCTGTTAGTCCTACAACAGTCTGCAGCTACATTTTAATGATTCCTGGGCACCCAGTTTGTATCAGGCTTGGAAAGTTTATTCTCTATAGACTATGCTGCAAGGAGCCCGAAGGCCCTGTTGTATGGGTCCTGCAAGGCAAGCACAGAGCACACTGGCCAAGGAGGTCTACTCAGGTGCGTTTTCCTCTGCCTCACTCTGCAGGGCCTCTTCTTTGATGACTCCTATGGCTTCTACCCAGGCCAAGTGCTTATTGGCCCTGCTAAGATCTTCTCAAGTGTCCAGTGGCTCTCGGGAGTCAAGCCTGTACTCAGCACCAAGAGCAAGTTCCGTGTGGTGGTAGAGGAGGTAAGGGCATAACTGGTGGCCTGAAAGCTCTAGGCCTCGGGGCTGAGCTGCTTCCCTCCAACCTGCTCTCCAGGTCCCAAACCCTGGAGACCTGAAAGGGATTTGAGCATGGAGCAGCCTAGGCGCTAATCATGAGGGGTGGCTGATGAGCAGAGATCCCTCCCTTTGCTCTGTTCAGGGAGAGTGGTCACCACTCCTAACGAGTAGGTGGTTACAGTGTATCTGTAAGTGGTGTTGCAGACCTTGAAAGTCCACCTCTGACCACACCCCTGTCCCACTCACCTGTCCCCAGGTTCAGGTTGTGGAATTGAAAGTCACATGGATTACCAAGAGTTTCTGCCCTGGGGGCACGGACAGCGTTAGCCCCCCACCTTCTGTCATCACTCAGGAAAACCTAGGCAGGTGAGCATGCCCCTACCCCCAAAACCCTAGGGACTCATCCCCAGCATATCTTGGTTGGGTCATCAATGCATGAGAGGGCCAAGCGTCCTACCAGTCCATCCAAACTTTTTTCTCTCCAGGGTGAAGCGTCTCGGATGCTTTGACCATGCTCAGCGGCAGCTTGGGGAACGCTGTCTATATGTCTTCCCAGCCAAGGTAGAGCCGGCCAAGATTGCCTGGGAATGTCCAGAAAAAAACTGCGCCCAGGGGGAGGGCTCTATGGCCAAGAAGGTATGTCCTTGAGGTGGGTGGGTGTGGGCACTCATGGAACTGGCCTGAGCCATTTCCACAGTCAGCAAGGTGGGTCTGGGCTCTAGGCCTTGAGGGACAGCCATGAGGACCCTTGCTGGCCACTTAGGTGTTCATAGCTCTACTCCCCAAGACAGAAATGCCTGGGGCCAGGGTGGGCCCCTGCCTGACTCACCCCACAACTCCCTCTCCTTGCTCTGCTCTCGTAGGTGAAGCGCCTATTGAAGAAACAGGTTGTGAGGATCATGTCCTGCGCCCCAGATACCCAGTGTCCTAGGGACCATTCCATGGGGGACCCGGACAAGAAAGGAGAAGCCAGGGCCAGGAGTGAAGTAGGGTCCACTAGCCCTGAGGAGCAACCTGATGGGTCAGCCAGCCCAGTGGAGATGCAGGACGAGGGCCCCGAGGAGCCTCAGGAGACAGGCGAGCCGTTGCCCCCCTTCCTGCTGAAGGAGGGTGGAGATGATGGGCTGCACCACTCAGCAGAGCAGGATGCAGATGACGAGGCTGCTGATGACACAGATGACACCAGCTCAGTGACCTCCTCCGCCAGCTCTACCACCTCCTCCCAGAGTGGCAGTGGTACCGGTCGTAAGAAAAGCATTCCCTTGTCCATCAAGAACCTGAAGCGGAAGCACAAGAGGAAGAAGAACAAGATTACCCGCGACTTCAAGCCTGGAGACAGGTAAATGCTATGCAGGGCCCAGGAGAGAGCCTTTCACGGTGCTCCCACCCCCACCCTCACCCGGAGGATGGTGGCTAGGGCAGGCAGGCCTTGGTGGATGGGAGACCTATGGTGTAGGCAGGTGGCGCACTGTTTTTGTTTTTGTTTTTTTTTAATAATTTATTTAACTTCATTTTATTCATTGCAGTAGTAAGCTGCCATGTGGGTGCTGGGAATTGAACCTGGGTCCTCTGGGAGAGCAACCATGCTCTTAACCACTGAGCCATCTCTCCAGCCCCTGTGTTTTTGTTTCTGTTTTTTGTCATCTCACATTTGCCCAAGTCCTTTCTCCCTTACGGGTGGGCACTGAGTGGCCCCAGAGAATATATCAGGCATGGTGCACACACAGGTGTGAGCTTTATACACACTAGACGCTCTGACCCTGCCCGCTCAGGGTGAGACTCAGGTAGGCCTAGAAGGGATAGAAGGTCACCTCTTGTATATGTGTTGCGTGGCTCACGGGCCTGTACTTGGCAGGGTGGCTGTGGAGGTCGTGACTACGATGACCTCAGCTGATGTGATGTGGCAGGATGGCTCTGTAGAATGCAACATCCGCTCCAATGACCTCTTCCCGGTGCACCATCTTGACAACAATGAATTCTGCCCTGGAGACTTTGTGGTGGACAAGAGAGGTAGTGCTAACCCTCAGGGTGGCCAGTGGGACACTAGACCAGACCAGGGGTCAGTGGGGATGGGACTTGGCGTTTATGAGTACTTTTGGCTGGGGGTCTGTCTTTAACAAACCTGGGGAAGCCTGTGTGGTTTGAAGTGTGGTTTCAGGCAGGCACCCCAGGGCTTCTCAGATGGTCGTGTCCCTTCTGATGTCCCTAGTCCAGAGCTGTCCAGACCCTGCTGTCTATGGTGTGGTGCAGTCCGGGGACCATGTTGGCCGTACGTGCATGGTGAAGTGGTTCAAGCTCCGGCCCAGTGGGGATGATGTGGAGGTGAGCTTGCTGTCCTCCTTCCTTTGGGTAGTCTCTGGGGGAGAGGGCAGGCCCTGCCTCATGCCAGCCCGGCTTATGTCACAGCTCATTGGAGAAGAGGAGGATGTGAGTGTCTACGACATCGCTGACCACCCTGACTTTCGCTTCCGCACGACTGATATTGTGATCCGCATCGGCAACACTGAGGATGGAGCCCTGCCCAAGGAGGATGAGGTAGGTGTACTCTTAAATTCCTGCTCTGGGCAGTGCCTGCAGTCCCTGACACTGCCCCCAGGGGGCTTCAGGAGCTAAGACCTCAGAGTTTTACAGCTGGGATATCCACGGATGGCTGGCATGGCCTGCATCAAAGACAGGCAGCCCAGGCATCTGCAGGACTTGGGCTTCTTGGGCCCTGCCAGTCACTCCCTAGATGTGTAACCCTCCATCCTTTGCAACTGTGAGCACCACACAGTCAGCTGCAGCAGAGTCTAGTCAGGCTTGGAGATGGAACTTGAGTGAGACCTTGAGCAAAAGGTGGGGATGCTGGGAGAGGTCAAGAGTCAAGAGAGATTCTAGGCAGAGGGCCAGAAACAAACTCTGAAGGCAAGATACCCACGCCAGGGAGGCAAGAACAGTGGCTGTGGGCAGAGAATTGCTGCAGTGGAAAGGCCATTTAGTATTTGCTGCCAGGCCAGGGAATGGGTGATGTGGATGCCACCTGGGAGCTTCATCCCTTGTCACCCATTTGACTCTGTCCCCTTTGCCCTTCAGCCATCAGTGGGCCAGGTGGCCCGAGTGGACGTCAGTAGCAAGGTGGAAGTGGTGTGGGCTGACAACTCGAAAACCATCATCCTGCCACAGGTGAGGCTGGCAAGAGCCTGACTACCGGCCATGGATTGCCCTGGCCTCTTGGGCTGCTCGCTGCTGCTGAAGGTGGCTCACTAGCATTCACACATTAGCTCCAAGGACTGGATCCCGCAGCTTCGAGGTTCCCAAACTTCTAGATTGGTCTAGATTCTCCACACACCGTGTTGAGCTGTGCAGGGTGTTTCCTGCTGCTGTTTGTAGGGTAACTGTTGACAGAAGAGAGTAAGAAAAGGCTGGCCCCAGTTCAGTTGTCCCTAGCTGGTCCCCTTCCCTCTCCCATGCTTTCCAGCTCCCCTTTCCTGGTGAACACAAGAGGGCCGGCCAAGGGGGCAGAGAATGGCTTGTTCCCTCCTCACCTTGGCAACAATTCTAGGGGAGCACAGAGCACAGTGTGACCAGCTTTAGTGCACCTGCTTTGCTGAGGTTTCCTTGTGGTCCTGAGTGCCCAGAGTCTGAGAGAAGGTGGTGCAGGCATTAGCCGGGCTTCTCATACATCTTAGGGTAGACGGTGGGCAAAGGGCCCCTTGCAGAGAACTGGATAAACAGGGTTTCAGATGCAGAGTTGAAAACAGAGGAGGGGAGGGGGTCACCAAGGCCACAATGAGTTGTCAACAGGAAGGAAAGAGGCCAGAGTTCTGTCTGAGGTGCTGTCTTCTGCCTCCAGCACTTATACAACATCGAGTCCGAGATCGAGGAGTCAGACTACGATTCGGTAGAAGGCAGCACCAGTGGGGCATCTTCAGACGAGTGGGAAGATGACAGTGACAGCTGGGAGACGGACAATGGGCTGGTAGATGATGAACACCCCAAGATAGAAGATTTCGCCAACCTACCCACAGAGCAGCCGGCAGCCCCTGAGGAGGACAAGGGTGTGGTAATCAGTGAAGAGGCAGCCACCGCTGCCATCCAGGGAGCCGTGGCCATGGCTGCCCCCGTGGCAGGGCTGATGGAGAAAGCTGGCAAGGATGGGCCTCCCAAGAGTTTCCGGGAGCTGAAAGAGGCCATCAAGATCCTGGAGAGTCTCAAGAACATGACTGTGGAGCAGCTGCTCACAGGGTCCCCCACCTCACCCACTGTGGAGCCTGAGAAGCCAACCCGGGAGAAGAAGTTTCTGGATGACATCAAGAAGCTACAGGAGAACCTTAAGAAGACCCTAGACAATGTGGCCATCGCCGAGGAGGAGAAGATGGAAGCAGTGCCCGACACAGAGCGCAAGGAAGATAAAACTGAGGCACAGTCACCAGTGAAGGCCGAGTGGCCCAGTGAGACTCCTGTGCTCTGCCAACAGTGTGGTGGCAAACCTGGTGTCACCTTCACCAGTGCCAAGGGCGAGGTGTTCTCTGTTCTAGAGTTTGCACCCTGTGAGTTGGCTTTAATGTCTGCCATCCTTCCTCATCCCCAGAACTCCTGTTTCTGCAAACACACCTGTAGACTGAGTACTTATCCCCACCAACGCACACGCACATGCACACGCACACGCACACACGCACGCACTCACACAGACACACACACGCACACCCCCACACACACACATGCACGCATGCACGCATGCACGCACACACACACACACACACACACACACACACACACACCACACACACACACACACACACACACACACACACACACACACACACACACACACACACACACACACACACACACACACACACACACACACTACCTCCCTGCCCTAGGGGATAGTAAAGATAGTAGTGGGAGGCACCTGGGCCCACTCACCATCCAGAATCTCCCAGGCCATACCCCCATGGGGCTTCGGGTCAGGACCTGACTGTTCTTTCCTTGCAGCAAACCACTCTTTCAAGAAGATTGAGTTCCAGCCTCCGGAAGCCAAGAAGTTCTTCAGCACAGTGCGAAAGGAGATGGCTCTGCTGGCCACCTCACTGCCCGATGGCATCATGGTCAAGACTTTTGAGGACAGAATGGCAAGTGGGCTGCTGGGAGCTTGGGGAGGCAGGGATGAGTACCACTGGGCACTAAGATGGAGCAGCACCCACCTTGCCATATTCCCAGGGATGTGGCTCAGTCACCTGAGGTCTCAGAATGTCGTCCTGCACACTTGAGGGTCCAGGTAGTCCTCCCTCTACAAAGTAACCAGGTGGTGGTGGCACACTTTTAATCCCAGCAGTTGGGAAGCAGAAGCAGACAGATCTCTTAAGACCAGCCTGATGTACAGAACAGGACAGCCAGGGCTACATAGAAAACCCTGTCTCAGAAAACAAAACAAAAGTAGCTTTGAATCCATCTAAGATTGGAGCCTAAGAGGAACTTGGCTGCCTTTTGTATTCCCTGATCCCCCAAACCCGAGGCCTCTTCCAGGGACCTTATCTCAAACAGTGCTGTCCCCAAGGCCACCACAGCGTAGGGCTCTTTGTAGTTTGCCACCACATGCAGCTGCCCTGGTGGACCCATGCCAGGAAGTCAGTGTCTTCCTGACTCAGCGTCTCCAGTGCTGGGATTCCAGGTGGAAGCTGCCGCACCCATTCCTTGCTCAAGCTTCCCAGGGACACCTGTTTCACTTGGGTGATTCTTTCAGAGAACAGCTTGGTGCAGCTTTGCTGAGGGAGTGTAAGAGCACCTACTTTTTGTTGGTGCTTTTCCCATGACTTCACGATATCTCCCCACGGTGCCTCGGACCTGGTGGAAGGGCCCTGGCACGTGTGCCCACATTCACATACATGCAGAAATACAATGGCGAATCCTGGATGTCATAGTTCCTCTGGCCCCTGCCAGTCCTTGCCGTTGAGCTTAGCCCTCAGTACCATCCTTCCAGCAGTGAGGCTACACCTCTGTCTGTCCCCAGAAGGGAAAGCAGACATTTGGATTGGAGTCTCCATGGCTGTGACTTTGGAGTGCAGCCTCCTCCTTCCCCCCATCGGCACAGTGCTCTGGGAGGTCAAGGAACTGAGACACCAGCTCTGTGTTCCCTTCCAGGACCTCTTCTCAGCACTAATCAAGGGCCCCACTCGGACTCCCTACGAAGATGGCCTCTACCTGTTTGACATTCAGCTTCCCAACATCTACCCAGCGGTGCCCCCCCACTTTTGCTACCTCTCCCAGTGCAGTGGCCGCCTGAACCCCAACCTGTATGATAATGGGAAGGTGTGCGTCAGCCTCCTGGGCACCTGGATTGGAAAGGTGAGAATGGGCTCCAGTGGAGATGGCGGCGTAGTGTGGGGCTGGGGTCCATCTGGGGCAGACGTGAAGGTTTGATTTGTGTTTCAGGGGACGGAGAGGTGGACAAGCAAATCCAGTCTTCTCCAGGTGCTCATCTCCATCCAAGGTACGATGGGCTGGCAGACATGCTGACAGGCTATTCCCAAGCCTGCCTTTGTGGGCTTACCCCACTTACTGAAGGAATCTTTCTGCAGGTCTGATCCTGGTAAATGAACCATACTACAACGAAGCTGGCTTTGATAGTGACCGAGGCCTGCAGGAAGGCTATGAAAACAGCCGCTGCTACAATGAGATGGCACTGATCCGGGTGGTGCAATCCATGACCCAGTTGGTGCGACGGCCTCCTGAGGTCTTCGAGCAGGAGATCCGGCAGCACTTCAGTGTGGGTGGCTGGCGTCTGGTGAACCGCATTGAGTCATGGCTGGAAACCCATGCCATGCTGGAGAGGGCCCAGGCACTGCCCAACGGGGGCCCTAAGGACAGCAGTTCTCTGGAGCCCCTGGCTGCAGCTGAACTCTCAGACTCCGGCCGAGAAGAGCCTGAGGATGTAGGGATGGCCCCTGGGGAGGTCTCCCAGGGCTCAGACTCAGAAGGTGGTGCCCAGGGCCTGGCCTCAGCCAGTAGGGACCACACAGAGCAGACTGAGACAGCCCCTGATGCGTCAGCACCGCCCAGCGTTAGACCAAAGAGGAGGAGAAAGAGCTACCGCAGCTTCCTGCCCGAGAAGAGCGGCTACCCTGACATCGGCTTTCCCCTCTTCCCTCTTTCCAAGGGCTTCATCAAGACCATCCGGGGGGTCCTGACACAGTTCCGTGCTGCCCTGCTTGAGGCAGGCATGCCGGAGAGCACAGAGGACAAGTAGCTTCCAGGGCTTGAGAAAGGAGTGTCATGGTGGGAGAGGCCGGCCGCTGCCTGCTCCTTCCCTTCCTGAGATCTTGCCCCTCCCTGTCCCTGCCCCTTCCTGTCCCCAGTTGGAGCCTTCCACTGCCCTCTCCTCCCTGCAGCGGCAAGTTTGATGAAGTGCAAGAGGTGTCCCGAGATGCTGCGCTCTCTCCCTCAGTGAAGTCTCAATGGCAGGGCCCTGAGGCACTGAGACTCCGCTGGCGTTCCTCTTGTTGCTCTAGGCAGAATGTCTTGGCACTTGTCCCCTAGCTGTCTGTCCCTTCTCAGGTCAGAGGTGGGGTGTTGAGGGCCCTGCACAGGTCAGGAGGGAGGACGTGCCTTGCATGAAGTGTGGCTGCCCCTGCAATGCTCCCGGCCCCTCCTCTCCAGCTTGACTGTAGCCTCCCCACATCCACACCTTCGTGCTGCCACACTGGGTCCTTTAGTCCCCCGTACCTCCATCTCTTGGAGCTATGGCTGCTCTGGCCTGGCAGTGCGTTACCGCCCTTAGGCCTGCTGACCTTACTCTCTAAGAGAGATTGGGACTAAGCTAAGGTTCAGAGTGACACCCAGGAGAAGTGGGGGCCCTCACATAAATAAACATGAGTTAAGGACAGGGTGCTGCTGGGAAAGAAATGGCTGTCGGTGCCTTGCTCTTCTAGTCCAAGCTGGCAGTCAGTCCTGCCCAGACCTGCCTGTGCGGGCTGTACTGACACCTGCTCCATCCAGCCTCGTTTTGTCCCTGCTGAGGCCAGAGGAGCATCTGCACAAACCAGGCCAGCAGCAGGGCCTCTTCCTATCCAGTGGCTCCTGTCTGCCTTGGCTTACAGACTCTGCTAGCGCAGTCGGAGGAGGGAGGCTGGATGGCCAGTGGGAGCTGCACCCCACCCCACAGGCCCAGAGGTTTACAAGTTTCTAAGCTTTTCATAATGTGAAGCTCCAGGTAGAGGATGCCGTTGAGCATATTGCAGCTATGTCATTTCTGGTGTATGTATGTAATATTTAAGGTTGGGAAAATAAATCTCAAAAGCAAAGATACTAACTCTTACTAGAAAAATGAAACAAAACAAAACAGACAAAAAAAAAAAAAAAAAGCCAAAGCATGATGCGTCTTGTCAGCCTTAA
>NC_048600.1:129111323-129116029 GCF_003668045.3 Cricetulus griseus | reverse complement strand
ACGCCTTTAATCCCAGCACTCGGGAGGCAGAAGCAGGTGGATCTCTGTGAGTTCGAGGCCAGCCTGGTCTACTCAGCGAGTGCCAGGACAGCTTCCAAAACAATACAGAGAAACCCTGTCTCGAAAAACCTTAAGCGGGCTCCACGCCTGTGCTGTGCCAAGACTGCCGGGCATCAGAGCCTTGGGAAGGACAGAGCCAGAACTGGACACTCACCGGGAACCTGTCAGTACCCTGCAGACATCATGAGTGCCTGGTGGGTCTGTGCATCCCAGGGCATCATTCATGTGGAGATGTGAATGCCTGCTGCTTATAATACCTGTATAAAGTGCTGCGTGATTAAACTTTTTTTTTACTTGCATTTTTGGGGGGCTGGCTCATTAACAAGACAAGGTGATACCATTAAACCTGCCTCTGCCATTCATTCAGGCGCTGTTGCCTTCTGTGTGCCCAGACCCACCTCCCATACCATTTCCCCAAGGGAGTCTGTGACACTGGGTCCTTCATCTGCAGTCCTGGGGTCTGTTGGGGGGGGGGCAGTGAGTATCCTGATGGCAGTCAGCTTCCAGATTCTGGGGGAGCCAACATCACAGCATCTAGCAATAGGTATCTGGGCTACCAGCCGGAATGGGGGCCCAGTTTGGGGATCGTCATCTACCCTTTTCCAGCTGCTTCGTCTGTTCATTGGGAAGGGCCAGGTGCCCTGGGTGAGCACTGTGTGAACTGATGCTGCCTGTCATTTTTAAGTTTGAAATTGTCAGAATCCCTTCCCTGAAGAGACTAGCAAGTCTTTCATAAGATCCCCTCAACAACTGGGAAGCCAGTGAGCTTTCTGGGCCTAGTTGCAGAGCATGGATGAGGGGTTAATTGCAGGAGCATAGGGGACTCCAGAGCAGTCACACTAGAAAGTCCACCCGGCATAGGTGATGGCTTCCCTGGAGCCACGCGGAAGGAATGCCCCCACTCCCACCCTGTTGATTATATGTTCTAGCACTTCCCATGACCACTTGGAATTAGGGCAGCATTGTATGTAAACGGCTGAGAGGACAGTCCAGCTTCTGGACAGGGCCTAGTCAGCAGGCTCACATTCAACAGGATCTGCATGCTGCTTCCCTGATGCTAACTCGGGAAGGATCTCCTGCTCCATCCATTCAGGGTGCCTACTGTTTGACTTCAGAGGTGGAGCACTGAGCCTGTCTTCCTTTGTGTAGGGTGGGGCAGCTGGCCAGGCTCTGGGGGCCTCTCCAACTGAAGGGGGTCTGATTATCAGTCCCTAATGAGTTGATGTGCCCAGCATGGACAAACATCACTGCCATGGGGGGTGTAACTGAAAAGTGCTTACACAGCATGCTGGAGACCCTGGGTTCGATTCATAGTACAATTCCAAGGCCTTGCTGGTGTAAGACCCCCACCCTCTTCCCAATCCCCAGGACAGGATCAGCAGGTTGGAAAAGTCACTTTATTTGGGTTTGATTCTCAGGGGAAGGGCACCAAGAGCAACGTTGAGTTGCCTTCTACATGCAACTGTCCAGCCAACGGGCTCTGGTCCAGCGTCTCATTCTAACATTTAGAGGGCAGAGCCTCTTTCCAAAACAGCCCCATCTTCCTGCTTTCTCTACAGAGTCCCCACCACCTCCATATGAGCTTTAGATCCCTTCCCATGGATGGATGCAGGAGAGGGCCCGATCTCAGTGTAGACATAGTAGACAAAGGCACAGAGAGCCAGGCAATCATAACGGCTCTGGAGGTGGCCTCTGCTGGGGCTCGCAGCTGGACGGGGCATCCCTACTCCCACAAACCATCCAAAAGTAGTTTGGGTGCACCTGGCCCTGCACAGCTTCACACAGCATCAGTTCTCCATCCACAGAAAACATGCCCCTCCGGGTCCTGGGCTCCAGGCGGAAGGCCACCACAGGAACGTGCACCAAGTATGGGCAGTTACACTCCATATGCTTGCCCTTCTGCATGGCCAGGAAGAGGCGCAGCAGCATGGCCCTGGACACCCCTGCACGCACATAGAACAGATGCATAACACCAGCCTCACAGCGGCCCATGGGTGCCACAAACATCTCCGTGCTCAGGTGGGTGTGCAGCAGTACCAGCACCAGAACAAAATCCTGTTCCGGCACCACAGTCCAGTGAGAGGGCACTGGCTCCTCCAGGGGAACAAGGTACGAGTCCACGGGGCCCTTCTGCGCCGGTTCAGGAGATGCAGGCATCTTAGAGGGAGCGTTTCCTACAGGAAGGTAGGCCAGTTGGCCCTGGTAGATTCTCAGGGTTGCTAGGCGAAAGATGGTCCCCACAGTGAAACGAAACTCCCCCAGGCGCCTGTACTTCTCACTCTCCAGGTCCACATCAGCGACGAAGCCCCAGGCCAGGCTGAGCACAGAATAGAGCTGCAGTCCAGACGCGGTGCGCAGCGACAGCAGGTTCATAGGTGACAGGTGCCGGCGGCACAGTAGCAGTGTGCAGTTGATCAGGAGGTCTTCGTTAGTCACCTGCTCGTACCTGCAAGGTTAAAGGTCAGACGGGGCAGAGCAGGAGCCCCCACGCAACCTCTTTTTATTTCTTTTGGGGAGTGGGGGCTAGCAAAGCAACAGTGGTCCCTGGGGCACTGTTTGTAGCAGCAGATGGAGACTCTAGGACCAGTAAACTGAGCCTAAGGCTCCAGAAGAAAACGTGGAGCTTCCCACGGGAACTTGGAAAACCTGGTGGTAGTGGACATGACACCCACGGGCACCCTCAGCTCTCACCCAGCATAGTAGTTCACGGAAGCTGCCAGTGCGTTGCCAGAGCCTCCGGGGAGGCTACACAGGGGCTTCCGGATGGCAGTCTCCCAGTCAGGCCGTTCCATGAGCCCGTTCACCACCTGTTAAAGCAGAGTGGCCTCAGCCCAGGAAACACCATCCTGACCCTCTGGGCCATCGTCGAGCTTAGCCCTTACCTCATGCAGTAGACCATCGCCGGACATGACCACGAGGGCATCCCAGGGATCCAGTTCCTCTGCACACACCAGCTCCCTGGCATGGTTCTGCCGCTCTGGGGGAAGATTTGATGTTCTCAGAGCTGGTTTTCTGGCAGAAGATGCTCCCTTCACACCCTGGGCACAGTACTCACCAGTGAGCAACAGTTTGAAGGATACCTCAGCCTCCTCCAGGAGGGGCTGCACGAAGCTCCGGAAGAGCTGCAAAGCCTTCCCCTTGCCGCCCCGGGGGTTCAGCAACACCAGCACTCTGCAAGGCCGTGGGAGTAGTCCCCGAGGACAGCCTGCTACAGACAGACAGGTGGGGCTTGAGAGAGGACTCAGGAATTAAGAGCACTTGCTTCTCTGCTACAGGATCCAGGCTGAGTTCCAGCACCCGGATGGTGGTTCACAATGGTCCCAAACTCCAGTCCCAGGGATCCTACACCTTCTTGTGGCCTTCAAGGGCACCAAGCACACACGTGGTGCACATAGATAATCCATGCTATCAAAACACTCATACAGCCAGGTGGTGGTGGCATGCACCGTTAATCCCAGCACTAGAGAGGCAGAGGCAGGCGGATCTCTGTGAGTTTGAGCCAGCCTGGTCTACAGAGCGAGTTCCAGGACAGCCAGGACTACAAAGAAAAACCCTGTCTCAAAAAAAAAACAAAAAAGGAGGGGTGGGGGGAGGAGGAGGAGGAGGAGGAAGGAGAAGAGAGAAGAGAGGAGGAGGAGAAGAAGAAAAGGAGAGAATTATGGCAATGTCACAATCAGCCGCTAGAGGGCGGAAGAGAGCCGCAGTGCCATGAATGGAGGAACCCAATACTTGGGTAACTGACCAGCACAGTCCTGCTAAACAAGCGGCCTGCCACAGGTTGTCCCAGATGGGACAACTCCCTCGATACCTCTTCTTTGGCTCAGGGCCAGACGACTTGTGGCATCACAAGTTTCTGTCGAGCGACCCTAAGCTTTCTGTGGCCCATCATTTCCTGGGGAAAGGGATCCTTTAGCCTTTCGCAGACAGGTACCCCACAAACCTGGTTCCATAGCCAGGTCCCGGGGCTCCCGCTGACCAGGGGCCACCGGCGCTGTCCCGGCGGTGCCAGGGGTAACGGCGACTCCCGTCTTCAACTCCTTATCGGTGTTGCCCAGGAGGGTGTCTGGCGGCTGGCTGTGGGGCTCGCCCTCTCCACCTCCCTGGGCTGTGAGAGCGGCCCCGTCATTCCCCGAGGCGGCCAGATCTGAGGGACAGGAGGAGACAGTGTTGGCGGGGTTCGCGGCCTGGGCTCTATGCCTGTGGAGCAGGGTGCGCAGCCCGAGCTCCTGGCTCGCACAGGGAGCTGCCTGCTACGGACGGAGTCACGGAGCCCCACGGGCCCCGACGGCGCCCCACGTTCCAGGGGACTCTGGACTCCGGCCCGACGCATGAGTCAGTGACCCGTGGCTCCCTTCGTCGGGCCGGCTCTTCACCCCTTGGGGTTGCTTGGTTGGGGGGGGATTCCAGTTGCAAAAACTTCCCGGGGCCGGCATTGCGGGGCGCTCACTCTGGGACGAAGAACCGCCGCGGCCCCCGCCCCGACTCCGAAGCCGCCGGGTCTCCAAAGGCGATGCGCGCCGCGCGCTCGTGAGGACGGAGCCCGGGTCCCGCAGGAGCCAGCCCGGGCTGCACGGGCCCACGGCCGCCTTCGGCCCCGCCGGAGCGCGAGTGCCCCGAGGCAGCAGGCAGGCTGCGGGCCTCCCCGC